>NW_012192601.1:348883-363883 GCF_000956335.1 Plasmodium fragile | reverse complement strand
TATGTGAGGGGAAAAGGTCACACGAATAAGAAAGAAAAAACAGCATTTTATTTTTCATTTTTTTTTTTTTTTTTCGCGTACATGAGTGTACAATATGTATATATGTGTATTTGGTACACTTATGCATATATAGGTCCTGCCTGTGTGCACGCTCTTTTGCTTTTATTCGTTTGTTTACCCCTTTGTGTACATTTTCATGTCCCCCCTCTAATTTTGTTCTTCACGACTTCGTTTCAAATGCTTGGGCAGGCACTTCTCAGGGGGTTAAGCTCAACATATGTATTACTACTCCTTACTGCTGCTGTTACTAGTTTGCTGTTATAATTGCCTTTTTTTTTTTTCTTTTTTTGTTTTAAATAGCATTCTACTACTTAATATATGAAGGCGCAGTTATTTTGCATCCCTTCACCTACTTCACGTGAAGCCAGTTGACAGCAAAAACTCGTTAACTACGAATGTTATGACTTACGTCTATTAATTGCTAAAAGGGCCAAAATTGCCAGACTCACGTTTTTTTTACGTCATACGGACATTCAAACGTGAAATGACGCACTGTAGGCACACGCACATTTTGAACGTACCATATTACATAATTATCGATCAAAAGAATTTTTTTTTTTTTTTTTTGTGTGTGTGTGTGTATACTTGAAAAAATGTCCTCTACAAAAAATTTTATTATTTCTGGTATTTTTCTAGTGCCCAAATTTAATGTGCATTTTATGTAAAGAAATTACACTTTTATACTGTCTATTTGTCTTACGAATTCCTCAACGTATGTGGTCGTAACCAAATTCCACAAAACGGCCTCCACTTCAGCGGCGCAGGAACACCTAGGTATAGGGAGAGAAATTAGGACGCGCTGCTGGTCGAGTAACCTTCACGACATAAAGGCGTATGTATATATGTGTAAATAATTTAAAGTTTCGAGCGCATTTTGCGTGGGCTTATGCGCAATGTGCGCTGTGTTTCCCCATTCGTATGTGCACTATGTATATATTATAGCACATTTGCTCCTTTGTACATTTTGTTCATTTTCGCCTGACGTCATTTTATGAGGGAGTAATATTTTAAAGGATTACACGAAAAGCCATATCACTCCCCAGCCAAGACCACCGTTCCTTTATTTTTTTATAAGTATTGGTAAAAAAGGAGTAGCAAATATAAAGCACACCTTTTAATTGTAAAAAATGGAAGAGACCAAATGGTAGAGACAGGATAATGCACACATGTCTGTACACATAAGCAAAAATATACCACCACTAAAACGAACGTGCACTTTTTTAAGAGGCACGTTACCTGTGGAATGAGGGGGATGATTTTCCACGCGCAGCACCTTTTTCATCCCCCAAGAAGAAGCCGTGCCATCGTCGTACATTCCAAAAAGGAATTACACACCCAAATGGAAAAGGTTATCCGCCCCATAAGCCTATAGTTACAAAAAATGACCAAAAAGGAAATACCCTGTTCTGGCTCAGTTATGCTACCCTTGGTGCAAAGCATGACAAGTTAAACAAATGGCTATAACTTCTGCGAGCAGCACTGTAGTGCACATAATTCGCCATCTTCTTGATGAGCACAAATTTACTCTCTGGGCATGTGTAAGAAACCGCCTAGGTGAAGCAGTGTAGCGTTTAAATGAACATCACTGTGGCACTGTTTCCCATTCCGACGCTTGCGCGAAATGTTCACCACGTGGAGCCAGAAAAAAAGATACTACTTTGAAAAAAAGAAAAAATAAATAAAAACACCCAAGGAATAACCGTATGTCTCTATTCATTTTTCTCCTTCTTTGTGATTTCCCGACTTATTTCCACCATCTGGGCCGTATTACCTGTACGCACCTTCATAATACCACCTACAGCGCAAATGTATACAAGAGCTTGCAACTGAGACCAAAATTATCCACCATGGGCATGACTAAATTGACGCATATTTCAGGTTGATGCACATGTTCTGTGAGCGGGACTAATGCAGACACCTTTGCGTGGATGTCTTTTCTTTAATTAGGGAATGAAAAAGAGGATCTACATAGGTGTCCAAAAGAAAATGCTAATTTCATTTTGACCTTTCAGCGTGTATCCTACTGTTCCCCGCAAGAGGGCAAAATTAGGGATGAACAAATTTTACGCGACGGCTACAACACAGTTTTAAAATGAACTTAAAAAGAATTGGTTAGAGGGCGAGCAAATTTGTAGTTGACACGTTTTATACTTTTTTATCTCGCCCGGGGTAAAGAAGATACATAAAAAGGGGAAAATGTCCACAGGTGTACGCAGCAGTTCATACATAAAAGTTTCGAACGGAAGGTAAAAAAAAAAAAAAAACTAAAAAACGGTATAAGAAAATTGAATTCACAATTATAACTGTTGCGTAAAATGTGAGTGCAAAAATGCATTCCTACACATGTGAATGCAATTAAAACGGTGATCTTACGTCAACAGCCGAGGCTCGCTACCGCGGTGACAAGGAAATTGGAATACTCAGCCTCCTCTTCTTGCTGCGTCTCCCCCATTAGTCAGTTTAATTCTTGCGTTTCGTAATACCAGTCTGCCCTACAACATGGACACGTAAATTTATTTTGCCGCATCCACTTTTCCATGCAGTGCAGGTGGAAATGATGACCGCACTTTCCGAACGCAGGAGGGCAGCTATTTCCTGGCCTAATGCAGTTCGTACAAGTATTTTCCAAGGCATTATTGCAAATTGCACACACACTGTCTACAGATGATCCAATCCACTTCCACTTGGCAACTGCATGAATTTTTTTCACGGACACTTTCGGCATTGTGGGGGGTTATTTCTGGGCTCTTACACGTCCGTACGCGCGTAAAGCTAAAGCAGTATATATGTACAGGTAACACATGCACAGGCGATCAAGGAAATATGCACATGTGTACATTTATTTATTTGTTCGTTCGTCCGTCAGTTCATTTTTTTTGATTATTCTTTTGGCACGCATGGCGCTCACACGCATACAGTACATACGCGCCAGGTCTTCCTAAACTTAAAAAATAGGGAATCTGCTTTTCCTTTTGCGTAAAATGTCCATTCAAAATGTGCTAAAAAAGAGGACACATTTTTTAAGAAAAAAGAATGGCATTTCATACGTGTGACATTCCCTTCCAATTGCAAACTATTCCGGTGAGCTGTTCACTTTTGTTTTTCGCTAGATTTTTTTTTTTTTTTTTTTTTTTACAAAATGGTGCTATGTCGAAGTGTACATTTTATTGTCACAATAAATATGTGCCACTTTATTTTTTCCCTCATTTCTTCTATATTGATGAGAGCTCCAATTTTATGCAATTCTGTATTATTACTATAGATGGACATACACTCGCGAATTGTTCCCCATTTTGAGGTAAATATTTGTAAATGTGCCCCTTAAGTGGTATATGCAATGGTCATTCAAATATGGAGTGCTGCAATTTGCACATATGCCATTTGCTTGACATATGGGTCAGTCTTGTAAATGCCGCACTGTTCAATACACTTGTTCCTTTTAAAAAGGGAAAATTGGATTAATTTGAAAGGTTTTTTTTTTTTTTCTTATTTCTTTTATTACTACAGGGAGGAATTGAATTTGTATGGATTGGGAACATTGGCTACGTCCAATTTTTTCACGAGCGGTTGTTTACAGATAACAATTTTTGCTATTCTCTCCAAAAACAAAACGCAATGAAATAATGTAGGCGTAAAAGAAATGTTCAGTGTTTACTCAAATGGAACTCAAAGGAAGCAGCAAAAATTTATGTCTTTTCTGCTGTTGACATATAGGGGACTCGTTCTTTGTAGAGAAAAATATACACTTATTTCACATTCCCTGGAGAGTTCATTAACCTGTTATACTAAGCCACGCGTTTGAGGCGCCCATCACCAAAGGCTCCTACCACTTCAACGTGTGAAGAATTTTAAAAATTACGCTTAACAAAAAAAAAACAATTATGTGTGCAGCCCTTACAAGTAAAAACCGCGACATGGAGACAAATACCTGCACCTTTATTGTACCATGCCAGCTGCGCTAATTATCCAGTTGCTGTTTATGTAAAGGGGAACAATTTTACAACATGTATATGTCTACTTGTGAACCCCATTTCTTTGGCACCTGGTCCGCATTTGAAAGCGGAAGCCGGTGAGAGCCGTTGTGCCGCATGTCCTGCGGTATAATTTTCTTATGCCTCAGTTGGAGGGAGATGCAATACATCTACAGATTTGCACATGTTCAAATAAGCGAACAAACGTTAGTGCTTAAGTATGTACATTTAAATAGGCTCGCAAATGCGTGGCCATTCCCGTTTGGACGCTCAACAACATGTAGAGGCCCTTTTCTCAGCATGGTCTTACTGCGACGCTTCAGCCGCTCTCCTCCGTATGAATAATTTGCGGGTGGCGGAAAGAAGCAAAGTAACAAAAAAAAAAAAGGTGCACCAAAAGTATCCGCAAAAAGAAATATCAGAATTTGCCGCAAAAAGAAATATCAGAATTTGCCGCAAAACGGAGTATCAAAATTTACCGCAAAAAGATGCACAACAAATTGCCGCAAAAAGGAACACACAATTTTGCAACGAAAACACAGCTCGTATAATGCAGCCACGAGCAGCGCGGAGGAGCATTCATCGCTGCAGTTTTGGCGTCGAAATGATTTGCGGCAATTTGCGACTGCCAGATTTTGCCGAGTGGAAACAAAATACATATTATCCGGCAATTAACAGCCGTTAGCTGCAGGTAGCAGCAATTCATGAACAGTTTAGCCAACATACAGCGCCCTTCTCGGCGATACACATATACACGTACCTATTTGTGCTCCATGTGCACACGCCTTTATAGCGGTTTGTAAAGGGAACACGCCGCCGCTCAGGCGCGCGAACTCTGCAATGGTAAGCGCCGTTGTAGTCATATTGTCCCTGGTTCTCCTTTACGCACAGTATTTCCAGGCCAAGTCGACAAAAAAATATGAATACATCAACCTGCTGTCCAGCAAGGACTACACGGACAAAATAAGAGAACTGAAAAAATACAGCATACAAGAGAAAAATGCGCCAATTAAAAATAAATATATTTTCTCCTGCTATGGAAGTTCAGGGTACCATAAAAGAAAATTTTTGGAAAATTTATTCAACGTATCCCCTGAAAGAAACAATTTGATCAATTTGGGATTTAAACAAAAAATTGACGTATGGTTTGGGAAGGACCAAAATAACAACTTGAACGTGGTGCTGGATGTGGACTTGCTACAGAACAAGGAATTTTACGAGGAGAATGAGACAACCATATATGACTTTAACAAATTAATCAACTTTATTGTTGAGTCAACCAACAGCGTCATTGTGCCATTGGCCAGTGACGACATACACTACAGCCAAGTTCACAACAAAGGGGAAGAGAAAAACTCAACGGAACAGAAAACCCATTCTGTAAAAGACAGCGAACAACAACAGGAAAAAAAAAAAACAGTTACCTTTGTTTTACCAAAAAAGGTGGAAATATTTTTAAATCAATTAAATGAAAAGGGGACAGATATACATGTCTATTTTGTGTTAATAAATGCCGAAGCCAGTGGGTGGGGAAGAAAAAAAAAAATCTTTGATAAGGATATACTATGTGAACAATTCAACAAGGAATTAAAAGAAACATATCCTAATTTGAAGAATATTCACTTAATGAAACAGAACAAAGTCGATATTTCCCTTTTGCAAAAAAACAACATAAATAAATACACCTTTTTCGTGAATAAGCTAACAAATCTGGTAAAAGAGATGAAAAATTTTGAAAATTTTTGCCCCTTTAATGAGAAATGTGTGTACAATATTTACGTAATTGAAGAGTCATACAATAAGACGCTAAACAATTTTGATGAAATAATTAACGAGTACGAACAGGAAATAACACAGGGAAAAGTCATTCCAAACTATGGTCAGCTTGCTTCCGACTTGATAAAAAATTTGCTGCTCTTTTTTCACATATTAACTTTTGAACAAGTGGGCACCAAATTTAAAGACACCGTTTTCGAAAAATTGCAGCAACGCTTTTTGGCTCTGATACGTAAACAAATAGTTAAGCAGATCGTCCTCATTGAAAAGGAAATTATTAACAAGGGGAGAGATGCCATTTTAAATGAGCAACATGTTAAGAGGGACAAAAATTTACTCGAGAACAAGGATGAAAAAATTGCAGAATTAAAAAAATCGCTAGTTAACACATTCAAGCAAGAAGTTAATAAATTAATTCCAGCCGGATATTTTAATCAACCAAATGATATTTTTAGCACCTCCATAATTACACAATTTGAAGAACAGTTTGGTGAAAAGCTTGAACAGACACTACACAATTATTTCCAGTTAAATCAGAGCCCTTTAAAGAAATTATTTGAGAAAAAAAAAATGGCACAACAGGGATTGTCCAAGAAAAACAAGTGGATTAACCCTTCCCTTAATTTTAACTTAACCCTAACTTCACTCATTAGGAAAAGTGGATATGGAAATTTGCAGAGCTACTTTATTTACGACTTGGGCATGCTCACCTTCGTCTTTGGGTTGCTCAATGACAGGGACACCCCCGAGGTGCAGCAGCAGGGCTATAAGGTGCCCTTCTTCAAGTTCCAACCCAAGGTCAACCTTAAGCTCAATTTTAACTAGACCGAACGTGTATGGGTATCGAGCAAAATGCAGATTTTTCTCGCAAAAGTAGTTTTTGTTCTTTTTTCTTTTTTTTTTTTTTTTTATCATTTTTTTGTGTTTTCTCCAACTTTTCCCCCTACGGCAGCTTTCGTGTCGCGCCTTCCTGGGGTACTCTTCGCAAGTTTGGATGTGTAAACCTTTGTGTGGTCAAGCTTGGGCGAACAGGAGGATGTCCTTCATTTGTGATCGACTACATTTGTGATGAACTACATTTGTGATGAACTACATTTGTGATTAGCTACCTTTACGCATGAACGCATTTCCAATATGGTGGAAGGACGTTCTCACAACAGGGCAACCGCAAACGGGTCACATAAGCTTAACAACTTTTGTTTTAACCAACCGATTGATATCTTCGCGTCCGTGACGCAATGCAGAAGGAAAATTTCTGCGCTGATTTTCCCCCCGAAGGTGTAAAAAAAAAAAAAAACAAACAAATTAAAGTTGCTACAAAGTGTTCTCGTTAAAAGGTTAAGCGGGATGGGTAACGCCCTTCCCCACCTTTTAAATCAGTGACATGGTATACACATAAACAATTAGATAGCTAGTCCCCTTAGCTCGTTCGTTCTCTTCTTCCCTTTGGACGAGGTTACCCCTCACGAACTTATGCGCGTTGGATCTGCCTTTGCATGTGTGTCTTCCCTCCTGCTTTACAAATATTTGGGTTTTATTATTAACCCATTGTTTGAACTTATCTGCAAAAAAAAAAAAAAAAAAAAAAAGACACAGTGCAGTGACATTCGTATGATATGATGAGCGCACCAATTAGTTGAGAAAGCAGAACAACAAATGGAACACCATTGGGTTCTGTTTAATTAGTTAAAAGGATTAACCGATCCCCTTAAGAGGTCCTTCTTCTGCGCTCTTCTCATGCCTTCATTTTTTAGCTTAGGCCACAAGACGCAGCAGTTCATCTCCTGTGGGATGTGATGAGGAAAAATGTCAACCAATTAGTAAGTGCCCCAGTAACATTTTTCAGACGGCACAAAAGTGGGAGAAGATACAATCTCAAATCTCTCACGCCACCACCACCAATACAGATGTAGCCTTACAAATTCTTTTTTCTCCACTGCAGAATAATCTTGGAAATACTTTAACGACTCACAGTGACCATCATAGTCTATGCCCCTGCGATGAATAGCGCCGCCGCGTGGTGCATGTGGGTGTATATGCCTACGTGGTGGGTGCACATGTGTATGTTTAACCCCCCTCCACTTACCAGCACTGATTTTGGGAGTTCATTACCCAGTCTGAGAAAGAACCATAGCGAGGGGGGCATAATGGGGGCGAAAAAAAAAAAAAAAAAATTGTACAAATTTTGACAGCCCAAATCGGGCTAATACACAGTGTGACTCATAACTTTGCCCACTTTTATGTTGAAGCCAAATCGCCTGAGCAGCAGTAAAGCATAACAGAATGGCTAGCTGTGCCCTGTTCCCCTTCTCACCTTCGGGACATAAGTACGAATAGTCCCTCTCATATGGTGGCTCCTGACAGACGTGCGGTTTGTGCTTGTCTAAATTTTCCTCCTCTATGATGTCTTTGTTTAACTTTTCGATGACCTCTTTATCTACTCTGGTGTGTGTATAGGGGGGAGCCAAGTGTTGTAAAGGCGTGGCAAAAAGGCCTCCTGGAATGAACTGGTGCCCAAAAATAAACATTGGACGGACGCTCAATCCGATGCTCCTCCTATATATAGAACGTTCTGTTTTTTTTTTTGCGGCTCTTCGCGCAGACACGGGGAAACGGGGCATATTGTATCAACTTCTTTACCTGTGAATTTTGGCTGACTAAAAATAAAAAAGTTTTTTTTTTTTTGTTAAAGAATGAGAAAAGGAGGGCAACATTAAACACATAGCAATTTCTAAGCATTTGGATTGAGATGCTAAAGTATCAGTTTGGGGAAAAAGGGAAAAGAACAAATTTCGTGGCATACTATGTCCTCCGGGGTTGGAAGCTGTTCGGCCTTAGTCCTAAGCTCCTGCGACATATCTTTAGGAAGGACAGTAACATGATGAACATGGGATGGATAACCTTATATTGAGCTTTTGCTCAGTGTCACCTGACAAAGCACACACGAGCACTGAATTGAAGCAGTCAAGTTAGCGCCACACCTTTTATGATGCCCATTTGGTTCACTAAAAAAAAAAAAAAAAAAAAAAAAAAAAAAAAAAAAACACTGCATTGTTCTACTCGTGTTATGCGCGCATCAGCCTGTCTGCAGTCAAGCAGCTTGCACGGGGGGAGCCAATAGTTGCTGTTTTTATAAAATGATATAACTCGTTAAATATAATTTAATTTGCGCCATTTGTCCCCATTGCAGCTTGGACTGTCTGTAGGACGCGGTAAACCTCCCCACGTTGAAGGTCCACATATTTCATTTACCCGCCTTTCTCTTCTTCGTCCACGGCAGCATGCAATCCGAAAAATTAAAAAATGAAAAGACAAAAAAGGATAAAAAGAGCAAACAGGGCTGCCTCATTTTGCTAAAAAAATTTGAAAAATTGGCTGTTGTTGTGGAAAGACAAATGGGGTAAAACCAAGTGAATTGGGGTGAAATGAGTCAAATTGGACAGCGGGTGGACAAAACAGCGGGAGCGAACAAAACAATGAACGCTTGTATGCACATCTTTACACATGCTTATGTGCGTATGTCCAGAGCAAATCCCCCAAACGAATCGGACGAAGTGGATGAAGCAGTTTTAATTGTATGCATTGTTATGCATGGTACAGTATGAAATAGTTTGTTTTATTTTCCCCATTTGCACAATTCACGCAAAGCTGATTTGCACACCGGTGTACATACAAAATGGGGCCTAGTCCAAAAGGGGCACATTTGCAATCAGGGGTTGTAAAAAAAAAAAAAAAAAAAAAAAAAAAAAATGGATAGTGGACCCTCGATGAGTTGGTCGAAAATAAAGCAACTCTCCGTTCAAACATTATTGTGCCACTGTGCGCAAAAAATACTCAAGCGACAAATAGAACTATTTTTTATTTTTTTTCCACCTCCAATTGTACAAACATATGTGAACAAGCAAAGACCAGCAGACATGGCGAAGTAGCGGACAGGTGTGCATTCGATCCCTCCTGTGACAAAATTGTTTTGAAAGAATTCCCTTCTGAAAAAAAGAAAAAAAAAAGTCGACTTTGTAGATTCGTGTAATTACAATTTTGAGGCAAAGCAGTAACTACTTTCTATTTCTTTTTTTTTTTTTCCCCATTTGTATCACTAAAAAAAAAAAAAATTCAACGCAAAATGAAATTAACAATTCCCCTGCGAATTAAGCAGATTTCTGCATCATTGGGCAAATTTTAATTTTTCCCATCACACGAATGAACCTAAATGGAGAGAAAGAAAAAAAGGATACACCTTTTTGCTACTACAGTATGCCAATATTGTACACAGCTTAAATTGCTTAGCTTCTCCAATTTGGCTCACGTGTCCGCGCTTAGGAAGCAACCATGAAGAAGAGGAGGTACTTCACGACTGAACCCCCCCCAGACGCTTTAAATTATCTGAACGTAAGTGAGGAGAAAAACACAGCAAAAAAAAGAGAGCGGCTTACCTTGCTAGGGTTGTAAGTGTAGCAAATATTCACGGCATTATGCTGGCATAGAAGCGCACACACACCTGCGCAGGGATTGCCCTCCAGTGGAACTCCCCCCATTTGTGAAGCCCAAAATGGATTTTACACCTATTCCTTCAAGCAGTACGATAAAGCAAAGTGGCATAATAAGCCATTTTTGTACACCATGCAATGAGCAAAAGAAAAAAATGTGGGGATATAATATAATAATACAGAGAGAGAACTTGTTTCCTTTTTTTTATAAACCGTTGTCATCTACTTTACACTCCATTTCCAGACCAAAGACACGTCGAACACAAATGGCGACGACTATGTGGACCCAAACGAGCAAGACATATTCGCTTCGTACCTTCCAAGGAATAATCAGAACATTTATTTTCCAAAAAGTTTGCGTGAACACATGATTATCGAGTACACGGCTATGTTTGCAAATTCGGTAAGGGGTGTGTTCTTCCATGTGTGTGTACATTTATTCGCATATGTAAGGATAGTTCTCGGTACGGCTGAACTCTACAAGAACATGTTCATACAAAGATGCATCTCTAATGGTCATTCATTTTATGCCCCTTTCCCCCACACACACACACAAACATACCACCACAACATTATCCCTTCCTTTTTTCAGGACGGCGACATCGCGGAGTTCTACCTCAAGCTAAACAATGATGTACTGATAAACTTCCCTTTTTTGCATGTAGACCATCCGCTGCATAGGTACTACGAACTCGTTAAGGAAAATACAAACAGGAGGCTAATTGACGACTACCCAAATTCCATTCCCATGGCTTTACGTGATCTGTTTGCACATATGCGCCATGTTGAAAAAGATAAAGTCACTAGCAATGAGGTCAAAGACAACATGCTAAGGGAAAAACAAAAAATTAGTATGAAGGATGCAAATGATAACAAGGTTAAACTTGCCGAAAGGGAAAAACGAAAAAAAAAACAAACAGAGGATCAGTCCTACTCTTCACTTTTTATGAAGTACATGGAATCGGATGAAGAGACGGAAGCAAAAAACATCGAGCAGGAAAAACCGATTGGGAATGAAGACCTACTCGTAATACACGTTCATTTGAAAAAAAAATAAATAAATAAACTACCACCAGGAATGCACTGACATTTCATATTGCACCTTTTTGTTTAAAACTCGCAACCGCTTATCACCCCCTGCTCGTACTGCTTTATTCCATCCCTCTTCAGGAAATGGACAATCTGATTAACCAAATTCTTCACTCCAAGAAGGAACTCCCCATCTACTTCGCCCGACTTCTCATGCGCTGTATACAAAAACTAAAGTACCTACAATACGGTTCCAAAGAATATGCATACTTCTCGTAAGATTCCTCGCGGAGCGCACGTCGCTGTTGCTTCCGACCGGCGCCATCACCTCGTTGAACAGAATAGAGTGGTATCAACATTGCAGTGGTTAATATTTTTTCTAGTGGAGCACGCCTATACTGCTTTAACCCCTTGCTCGTATATCAACATGCCAACTTGCCACCGTGCCAATATATCTTCCTTTTTTACTTTCAGGGAAAGAATAATTCCTGGCGACTGCTCCACCAAGGGCTCATTCCCAACAGTTACAGTACTTTTCGTAGACGCATTTTGCACTCAACAAAAAATTACACCAAAACAGCTACAATAAATATCTCCTGTTCCTTCACCAGTCTGCAGATTTTCTAAGTCTTGTATTCCTCATGGATGAGATGAATCTGGCCCATGAGAAAGCTACTGAGGGCAATACCAAGGAGGAACCTGTGACTGAGGCAAAAGACACCAAGACCATACAGGACTGTAGAAGGTACCACTAGGAAAAAAAAATAATAATAATAAACACTACGAACCGTTTAACATGTGCATTTTGTACATGTAATCTAACCGTGTCGTCTTTGGTGCGCCGTCTCACACCCGCTCTTTTCACCCTTCCGTAGAAATCGCGCTAAAATGATACTCCAAGAACTTAAAAAGGATTAGTCCCCTTTCTGCTCTGCCTCGATCCACCCTGTAACCAACTTGAATGAACACGTACAATAATGGCATACGTTACACTTTCTTTGTTTTTACTTTTTCTTCCTTTTTTTTTTCTGTTTTTGTTGTCGTTCAAGTAGTTCTTCCTGCTCACAGATTTAAAAAAATGAGCCAAACTCCTTTTTTTGTAATTCTTCCCTTGCGATTCTTCGCCTGCAGAAAGGGGAGAAAGCGTGTGGTATGGCAGATTGTAAACACGGGACGAATTTATCCCCATTAGGAGGGATAATGCAAACGGTTGTAAACGTGTCCATCGCGCACACACCAAACCCTCACTAATCGACGGAGCCGCGCCGGTCGGGCGAACCCCGAGGGAAGAAACCCAATCAGCGAAGGTGCGCACACGGTGACGCTCTCCAAAAAAGTACCTGTACAGGTAGGGGATTTTTATTTTCTTCTTCAAAAACTGCACATTCATCCATTTGGGGTGTCTCCTAACCTTCAAGCGCAAGTTACTTTTGGTGTATAAGATCTCTGCCAGAGGCAATTCTCTAATCAAGGTTGCGTTATCATCCACATAGGGAAATATATTTTCACTCTGTGCAGTTTTTATCTTTTGCATGGTTTTCCATATATTTTCTTCCCGCACAATGTCGTACAACTTTTGTATTCGCTCCCGTTTCAGGTTATTACTTAGGTTAACTTCGATTTGGGGGTAGATAGAGTTGTTAAATTCGTTGGCTAGCTTGCTCAAATAGGTGTTTTTCCCGTACACTCCGCTATTCTGGTTATTACTGGAGGAAGTACTACCAACGGGGATATCACTTCTACTACTCCGTCTGCGTTCATTCTGGACTTCTTCCAGTCCAATGCCACTGAAGGGTCTGTTTTCACTATTCTCCAGCATGTTCAAAATGTAATTTTTGATGTTAGGGTTGTGTGCACATATGCTTGGCCATAAATACCTGGCTTCATTAATTGTGTAAAAATAATTCCATTGCTTTTTTTCAGCTGGCCAAGCTCTGTTTACGTCCATATCAAACGACTTGGAGCTGCCATCTGGTAAATAGCTCTTGTTCCTATTTTCATATCGATATCCCCATCTTGGGGTTAATATATCTTCTCTTCTATTGTGATATAATCCCCTCTTTCTGATTCGCTCATTCATGCCCCATTTCATTCCACTAACAGGGAATAGACCTCCCTTGTGACTCCCTCGAGGCATTTATCGCAAAGGCAATTTAAATAACGTCCAATAGTAAAATAAAAAAACATTCAAATGGGAATTACATACAGGGAACAGGAACGCTTCGCCTTTCCTCCCCTATGTTGTTAAAATGTTTTGCGCATTTTTTTCCGTATCACTTTATTTTCCGTGGTGTTTAAATGGGTTTACGGTAAGTATATTTCTTCACACAATATACCGCTCTGCGTTAACCGTTCACTGTTGCGGTTTACAAATAAGGGAATCCCCTTTTTTCATGGTTCAGCTGCAGCGAAGCGAGCTTCAGACGTACAAAATTGTTGTTGCGTTTTTAAAAATGTTAACGCGTAATGTGTATGGTGAGGGGGATACACCATTGACTATTTAAAGGCAAAATGGGGGACTTTAAAAATTCCCTCATTTGGCGAAACCACGCCTATGCGTACGTAACGCAAAAAAAAAAAAAAAATTAAAATAAAGGACAGTTTTTATTTTTCACATCGCACATAGTTTTCACCATTTTTAAAAAGTGCAACATGTGAATGGGCATTCTCTCACATTTGCACAACAGTTGTAAGTTCACTATGCAAAAGGGAATACTGAGCAAATGTGTTAAAATGGCACAGGAATTGGATGTGACCTTATCCCGTTAACCTTGTAAGATCGTTCCTACGAGAAAGCTTACGCACATAGAAGCCCAGATAACAGCTTTTCTTTTTTCTAAACATTTCTGTGAACTAAATGTAACTCCAGGCGAGAAAAGAAAAAAATAAAAATTCGGACTTTCTCTCATCTTTGCATGACCTGTTCATAATTTTATCTTAATTTTTTTTTTGTTTTTTCCTTTTTTGGCTAGCCAGGAGGCGCTACCTACAATGTACCTTTAATGTTCCATATGACACACTTTAAGTAGTTTTCATTGAAAAAGTGAGTCCCCCTGTGGTTCATACCTGCATGTAGGTACTGTTGTATGTGTATAACGTCTTAGTATTAGAATGTTTGTTCATTTATAATATGAAACATTCGGGGTTCATATTGCATGGGCATACAAACAAATGTAGAATATGAGCTTTTTTCTTTCTTTTTTTTTTTTTTTTTTTTGTCTTATTAATATGGCAATCTTTAATTATTTGAACTAAATACAATTTGTAGTCCGCACACACATATATAAATATGCATACGTATTATGTATACGGTTCATTAATTATCCCAAAAATGTTAACAGGAAGGAGAAAAGTAAAAATGGGGCAAGGAAATAAAATGAATTAAAAAAAGAAAAAAAAAAATTAGGGCAAAGGGGGAAATTTTCAAGAATGATGTTCAATGAACTAAATATAGCACCATATAGTGGGGTGTG
This sequence comes from Plasmodium fragile, assembly GCF_000956335.1. Lineage (NCBI taxonomy): Eukaryota > Apicomplexa > Aconoidasida > Haemosporida > Plasmodiidae > Plasmodium > Plasmodium fragile. Next base: position 349,087 of record NW_012192601.1, on the reverse strand, counting down.
TAGCTCAACGCAATACAGTATAAAATGTAATAATAACATATGCAACCACGTAAATGTTTAACTGTATTCAAGAGAAACCTTTGAAAATGCATAAAATGTGTACCAATAAAATAACTTATATCCATATTTTAAAATAAATAAATGGTACAAATGTCGTAAACTACTCCCACATATGTGTGCAAAAATAAATAAAAAAAAAAAAAT
>NW_012192601.1:341987-345676 GCF_000956335.1 Plasmodium fragile | reverse complement strand
TTTTTTTTTTTTTTTTTTTTTTTTTTTTTTTGTCTTATTAATATGGCAATCTTTAATTATTTGAACTAAATACAATTTGTAGTCCGCACACACATATATAAATATGCATACGTATTATGTATACGGTTCATTAATTATCCCAAAAATGTTAACAGGAAGGAGAAAAGTAAAAATGGGGCAAGGAAATAAAATGAATTAAAAAAAGAAAAAAAAAAATTAGGGCAAAGGGGGAAATTTTCAAGAATGATGTTCAATGAACTAAATATAGCACCATATAGTGGGGTGTGTAGCTCAACGCAATACAGTATAAAATGTAATAATAACATATGCAACCACGTAAATGTTTAACTGTATTCAAGAGAAACCTTTGAAAATGCATAAAATGTGTACCAATAAAATAACTTATATCCATATTTTAAAATAAATAAATGGTACAAATGTCGTAAACTACTCCCACATATGTGTGCAAAAATAAATAAAAAAAAAAAAATAAAATATATGCATAAGCGCAATGGAAAAATGGACACATGTGTATTTACTACACGACATCATACCAGTGCGACACTGTAGGGTCGCATATGGCCTACTGGCCCCAAAAAACAAGGAAGGATAGAAGGCATAAAAGGAATATGCATGGAATAAATGTAAATTCGCATGCGCTTAAGGAGCAAACTGACACACGTTCATGGGGTATATGCCTGACGATACTCTTGCTCGTGCCTCGGCCCACGACGGGCAATTCGTGGAGCGGGTTGAAATATGTCAAAGCGTGTGAAAAATGTAGAGGGGTACGCGGTAACTACTAAGCAGCATCGTCGCAAAAAAGTTGCTCGCCAAGCGCCTGCCTGCTAATCGGAGCGCTCGATGCCAGTGTTCATGTAGCGTAGACACATAACGTGGTCTTGTCGGAAGGTCTCGCTAAGGGGGCCCTCCTGGGATGCTTCATTACGAGGAAGAAAAGCACACTCTTGGATTACGAATGTGGATATGTATCATCCCTTATGGAAGACGTTTAATGCTGGTGGACTGCGACACGACAGCCGCCGTAATTGCTGCACCCTTTCCAGATCCATCATCGGCCGGAATAATGATCAAATTTTCTGCCTTGTCAGCCAGGATAACTTTCAAATGTTCCTGTAACCTTTTGCAGTACCATGCATTTTTGACAAAAAGAGAGCCATCTACACCACAAGAAAATTTTGAATGCTCTATGATTTTAATTCTTTTCGCTATAGCAGCTATTGCACCAGCAGCTAGAGCAGCAGATCTATTATAAACAGACTCGCAAATTTTACGTAAGGCATATATCTGTTCATCCGTGAAATCCATGTCCCATGCAGCCTTGGCTACTTTTCTGCTGTCCTCAAAATTGGGCGAAGTATCATTTAGCACAACACTTCCTGATTCAGAGTTAAAGCTGTCGCTTTTCCACATTTTCTCAGATGATGCACTTTGTAAAACATTAACCATAAACCTTCTGACAATTTCTCCTAAGTAGGCTCCAGAAATCATTTTCTCAAAAAGCTGCCTACTCCTATTGGCCGAGTACCAATCCATAACGAGGTCGATAGGGGTTAAGGGTAAATCCTTATCAAAATTACCTAATTCTATGTTAATAATTTTTCCAGCGTACTTGTACTTTTTCCATTCAGGTTCGTAATAACATCCATTGGATCCGGTTCCTAATATGATCCCAATGTAGCATGGGGGAGTTCTTCTTCCTTTTTGATAAGCACAAGACATAAGTGTACCAACGGCATCATTAATCACGCAACAAACCTTTGCTGGTACCTCTGATCTTACAAAAGCGTCATTCATCAATTTGCATACATCACGACCTTCCACAGGATCATTTGTAGCTCTGCCTGTTTCAAATCCCTTGGTCCAATCTATTAAGATTGAACAATTAATGGATGGAGAGGTACAAGGAAATGAAAATGTGAAACCTACATTCTTTCCTTCATGATTATCTAAATCTTTAAATTCACCCATAATGTATTTTATCCTCTCAGCGAAATGATCAAATAGTTGCGAAGCAGTTGCATGTTTGTCTAATAAACCCTTTTCATGTGAAAATGTCCCTGTAAATTTTAAACTGTACGTTTCTTGGTCTCTTTTTATTTTGCCATTTCCATCTAGCGATGCTCTTACAGCTCTGAAATTTGTACCTCCAAAGTCGATTGCATAGTAAGTTCCTTTTTCCTGACCAGTCGGTATGTCCGCAATGCAAGAGTCCAGCATTTTAAACGAGCACTCGTGAGGGATCCATAAATTGGGGTGTCTACGATGGGCTTCTAATCCCTTCTTTAATTCATATACGAAATTGTCCACAAATTCTTCCAATGTGGAATAAGTAATTCGCAACTGGTTCACATGTTTATTTATTCTTACTTGTAATTCCTCGTTAATTGGGATGTCACATTTGATAGTATCTAATTTGTAGTACACGGTGTCGTCTTTTTCTAAGTTGTAGTAACTCATTTTTGCAGTTCGTTTCTTGTATGTGTGTGGCGGCACGCAGTGAGGGAGTGTTGCACGCTAAGATAACTACGTGTGCATGTATGCGTATATCCCCGTGAGCACACACGCGTTGTGGTGTGTGCAGGTGAATAGGGCCTCGGGAGCTGCGCTGCGGCGTTCGCACGGTGGACACACAGGGATAGGTGTTACACAAGGGAAAATATTATGTGTACGTATATATTTATATTATGGGCGCGACCCACAAATGTGGAGGTATTGATCTTGGATGGGCTAAATTGACAGCTATATTATGTGGTGCGTTTTCACAATTATAGTGTTAAATTGGGAAGGCTTATACACAATTGGCGCAAAAAAAAAAAAAAAAAAAAAAAATGCAAAAAAATGAAAAATATGTATCACTAAAAACTACAGAGGGGTGATCGTCCTGCAGAGTAATATAATCATGTTGGCATTTCAAGTGTAGAGATGGAACCCAGTCACATTTGTAATCGTCGCATTAGCTCTTCATTCGAAAAAAATGTAAATATATATGATCCCAGCATGTGACATGTATACCAAGTTTTTTTTTTTTTTTTTGTTGTTTTCCCTTTTTCAGCTCAATAAAGCTGAGATAACATTTTTCCTGCTCTATATATAATCATAAAAAAAAAAAAAAAAAAAATGAACAAATTACGATTTTTCGTCACACAAATGTTTTGAACCGTATAAACGTGTATCTCTCAACGTAAGCTTATAAATAAATGACTTAAATGGGATAATTGGTCACAGTATGTAAAATCTTAAAAATCATAGAAAAGTCCAACATAAGTATTTTAATTTTACAAAAACATGAAAATGCGTGGGATGTGGTGGAATGCATGTATAAAATAAAATTGCTTATAATACATATATATATATTTATATGTATACATTCACATGTACGTGCGTGGTATGAATTGGGTTAATTTTCAAATTGTCGACATTGTAGTAAGGGGAATAAAATTAAAAAGTCGCAGCGGGAGAAGAAAACTTTTTTTTTTTTTTTTTAAAAGGTAGAAAAGGAAAAAAATGACAATTTTTAAAATATGCGTAAGCAGGGGGAAGGTGAACAGAAATTAACAAAAAAGTAAATTAAATACATGTGTTATTCGAGCAATGTTTAATTCTCACACGAAGGGTAATTGAGCAGGACGGTATTTACCACCCTATATTGTATGCATATAAAATGC
>NW_012192601.1:336329-340929 GCF_000956335.1 Plasmodium fragile | reverse complement strand
AAAAAAAAAAAAAAAAAAACAAAGAAAACCTGCAATACTAGTGTAATATTCAACCCAAGACAACAATATATGAGGGAACACGTTGTGATAAGGAAAAATAAGTGTAAGTGCTGGCGAAAATTACATTTTGCTAACTTAATGTTAAAGGGAAATTCCCCCTTTGAAAGTGTAGCACAGCTATGCGTTTTTTTTTTTTTTTTCTTTATTTTTTTTTGTAATGCTGTGCGCAAGGAGTCGACTGCACGTGGTGGGCAAATGTCGTCGCGACATGCCGTGTGGAGGAGAAATTGGAACGACAAAAAAAATTCCCCAACGAAAGTGTATAAAAGGGGAAATACGCAAATAAGTAACTTGACAAGGAAATTTAAAAAAAAAAAAAAAAAAAAAAAAAAAGAGGCTACCTAAGGGTAAAACTGCGAAATTCCACCATTATTAACCTGTGCGCATTGTCAATTTGGAAATGCCCGAGTGGGAACTTGACGCATTTTTGCCAAAGGCCATGTCTACACCCTGCATCGGCGTTAATAAAGAGTGCATTTATATGCCTTTATAAATGGGCCTGCACGAGTGTCATTTTATATATATATTTTTTTTTGAATCACCTTCATGTTTCCCTGCCCTCCCTGATTACCGTGTGGTGTGCCTTGGGGGACATGTTTCATGGAAGCACTCCCTAAGGACAATATGAGAAATGGGCATGTTACCCTTTCGTTCACCCCCTACTGCATATAACACATGCCATATGGCTTCTGTTAAGTGTAAATGCCCTCCCATGTACACAATATATAGTATGTGCGCGCATAAGGAAAAAGGCAGCTACCAAATTTTCCAGAAAGGGGCCAGTGCACAGTTGCCGCTACCACACTTAATGAACATGGCAACACGGAAGATGTATAAAGTAACGAACGGTTAGGGGGATAATGCACGAGGCCCTTTCTTAAAATTGATTTGCTTCACACGACGGTGCACACAATTTTTATTTTGCAATTTGTCAACCCGTCTGAACAGGCTGCCCTCGAGCGGTTGCAAGTGCCACACGTTTGCATTTAGCGGCTGCTTGTTGCTCTGTCCACGTTCGGGGCAATGCCGCCCATGAATGTATACTTGCTTTAAGTCAAGCTGCAGCAGAGTGTAGCATCCTCTCGCTCTTCGTTATCTCTAATAGTGTTAAGTTTTTTTAAGGGGAGCTGCAAAAACTGTGGCATGGTGAAGGCAAACCTGTTGAGTGGACAGAGTCTCCTGGCGGTTTACATGAATCGGGGTGACCAAAAAAAAAAAAGAAAAAAAACAAAAAAACAAAAAAAAAATAAACAGGAAAAGCAAAAGCAAGACGAACGACACATTTTTTTGGACAGTAAAAAAAGCGTTGCAACCATAAGTGATCCCTTTTTTGCAGTGCATTTTTTTTCTCCTTCAATTTGGGCCACCTTAGAAAGGTTACATTGGAAGGTTTAAAAATGTGGCCTCTATGTGGCCATTTAAAAGGAACAAAATGGCGTGTGCAGGTGAGCATTTTTTTTTTTTTTTTTGTAAAAGTTTCGTACATGTGTATACCTCCTGCCCAGGCAACCTCTCTCGCAGGAAATACGCGAAAGAGGTTCTTCACAATTCCTCCACAAGGTCTAATCCGACCTTGGAGTAAAAGACAGATCGCTGCACGCACGGTTTTTGCAGCTTGCTGTAATCAAAAGGGGTTTTCCTCTTTATCGCTTTAGAGTCATTATTTTCAATGTCATCGTACCACTCGATTTGTTCACCCATCGTCTCGAGCATGTTATCAGCCGTAGACCAACTGAAACGAACAATACTTGGGAAGCCAAAAACGGAATCAAAATTATTTTTTAAAAAATTCTTTGTTATTGGATCCCCAGGATACCCAGACCCAAACCCTTTATCTATATTCACTAGGGGTTCCTCATATTTCCATTTTTTAATGAGAAAATCACGTGTCACTTTCGCACATATAGATGCAGCACTAACAACTGGGTATAATGAATCGGCTTTTTCCTTAACGGTGCATTTTATATGTGGAAATAATTTATTCAATTTTTCTTCATACACACTAGCCTTCCCAACGGTGTCTACAAAAACTTCAGTCAAATTACATCCTCGACTTATAACATGGTTAATGATAGAAATTGCTGTATCATGAGAAATTTCGTTTAAATTATACTTTTGCTTTTTCAACATTTTAGCACTTATGTCTTGTGGCATCAGCACATGTATCCTCCATCCAAAGGGCAAAGTTGAATTGTTTAATTTCAGGAACATCTTTTCTCTGTCCGCTTCGCTTATTTTTTTCGAGTCATCAATTTTCATCTCTTTTAATAATTTTTCATGCTCCTTGTTACAGTAAAATCCTGCGTATACCATGGGCCCTAGTACAGGCCCTCTTCCCGCTTCGTCGATCCCTAGCCGTACCTCCTCGTCCCCAAATTTGAACAGGTTGTCAATGATCAGCGGTTCCATGGTTAGGCGGACAGATCACTTAATATGTGCGAGCTAAGTGCACAAGTGATGTGCAGGTGAGAGATTCTAGCTTTGCAGCGTGGTTGATGCTTTAGGAGGTGTACCCGGAAACAATATCACAGTATCCGTTCAGCCTCTCCTACGTGGTTCCGTACCCGGGATACCTCCTGAAACGTAAAAAAAAAAAAAAGGGGGGGTCCCTACATAATCACAGTACAGTCACATACGCTCACACACATATATATACTTCTCATGCATGTGACTTCTTTTTACACTTTTTAGAAATTATTTTAAAATGATGCATGCCCCCTTCGCGTTTATTATATTCAATAAAAGTGGATGCAAAAAAAAAATAAAATAAAATAATGGAGTAAGCAAACCAAATGACACACACACACACACGAGGGTGCCAACTGCAGTGGGCGGGGAAAGAGAGAGGGATGAAAATAAAAGATTAGCGAAACCTTTTAACCAACCGTTGCATTATTTTCCTGAAATGGAAATATTTCCCCCTTACGAAATGGTAATGCCCAGAGGACTGGTCTTATGGGCGTCCTGATTCTTTTATTGCCTCGCATGGGGACAGGAAAAGCAACCTATGTGCGATGCTTATTTGTTAAAATGAACCTCCTCAAGAGGGGATCTCTAAAGGAGAAAAACACAAACCATGTGAAAATGCATCCTGTTAAGTTGCCTTTAGCTTAGCCGCTTCACATGAGGAGAAGCGATTATCAAGTCGCAAAACACAAGCATAACTCTTCGCACATATGTAGCATTTTTTTTTTTTTTTAATGAGAAAAAAGACATTAAAGCATACTACGCGGGTTGAAGTTGCACATTCAGCTGAAAAGAGTTTTTTTTTTTTTTTTTTTTTTTTTTTTTTTTTTTTTTTCTCCTCCCAATTTTGCGCACGCTTCTGTTTGTCAGATTTGCTGCTGCGCCTATCATGAATGCATGCGCCTTCGTGGGGAAATATGGTTCAGACGGTTCTTCTAAGTGCGCAAGGAGGCACATTTAGAACGGCGACGGTACCAGCCGCAAGCATGGGTGAACCTATGTTGGGTCTAAACAAATGATTACACAATGAGGGAGATATTCCCTTTCTTTTTTTTCCTCTATTGGCGGTACGTAGCGCGTTGGACGCATTTGAAGAGAACTCCAAAAAACCAATTGCCCCACCATGGACGTTGCACATTTTTATGTGCATCTTGTTATAAACGCGCAAATTATTTTGTAAATTTGTTTTTCCTTATCATAAAAAAAAAAAAAAAAAATTTCCAAATTAATTATCTTCCTTTTGTGTATAATTAGCCTGAACGTTAATGCAAAGGTTTGCGGACCATCTGACTTTAAAAATTGCGCTAACATTGGGCATATGAAGGTAATGCATGTTGTGCCTACTTGAGGTATAATAGAACCGTCCAACGTTATTTTATTCTTTTTAAATGTGAAATGACATGCGAATTGGTACATATTTGCAAGTTGAACGCAATACCAGATGGAAGAATTACCCCTGTACAAAGCCAATATAACCCCCCGGAGACAGGGCCAACACAAAATGTAAAATATAAAAACACTAACCTGAACAAAACAGGGGGTGAACAATTGTACCGAAAGAAGATCCTTCAACAAAGGAAAAGCTACGCAAGCGTGTAGAGATACGCTCGAAGGACTACCCTCCTTTATGACATAAAAACTAATTATGGCTCACAAGAAAAAAAAGGGGGTTCCTCAGTTTTGCGTCTGTGCGGCCGCTTCCTCCTCTGCTTAGGCGAGGCACAGCTGCATGAACGAAAAATATAAAATGAACGGGTGCACGGAAATAACTCTCCCCCAATTGGCAAACAGACCAAGCAACTCCACACACTATTGATAAACAACTTCGCTCGCTCTGCAATACGCAAAATGAAATTTACAAAATGAACGAAGACACCTGTCCAGTGAGGACACACTCGCGTGCGGGAGGTCAAAAACACCACAGTTGCAATTTTTGTAAAGTGTAACAACGTGCCTCAAGTGACACAAAAAAATAGGAAGCATGTGCTACGTGATGTCTCCAAAAGCATACCTCTCACCGATTCAGTGCCAACTGGATGAGCTTGGAGAGCCCATAAGGGATGTAAAAAAAAAA
>NW_012192601.1:315459-333539 GCF_000956335.1 Plasmodium fragile | reverse complement strand
AAAAAAAAAAAAAAAAAAAAAAAAAAAAAAAAAAAAAGCTGTAAAACAAAGCGAAAAAAAAATAAAATTAAAATAATCTGTAAAAGAATAAGCATAAGACTGCTGCTATCTACACTTATATGCACAAAGCGTGACCGTGTAAGTATATGACACAAATGAATAAAATATATATGTACCTTTTCGCAAAAGAATCATGTGTAGACCTATCTGCGAAAAAAACATCAACTTCTTTTCTTTTATGCCTTCGGATTATGAACAAAGGATAAATCTCGCCTTGCAAAAATTTGCATAATGCTAATTTTGCAGCTCCCACTCCTGCATATATAAACATAAAACATACTGTACGCATATGCATATAAAGCTGTGCCTACATTTTTTTTTTGGCTGGAGGTTCAGCCCCAACAGATGTAAATATGTTAATAATGACTAATATATTTTGACCTATACAAAATATTTATTTTTTGTACCTATATTGATAATTTGAGGTACAATGTTGTTGCTGCGCTCCTACAGCTCAGATATATGCACGCATATAGATGCAACAAAGCTACTTCTGTTATTGGTACACTTGTACTCATATATAGTTATATATATTATAGCGAAGCTGACCCTGCGATTTGAGGCGAGAAAAAAATATTCGGTGCCTATGTGCACAGACCCGCGCGAGGTTCACGTCGAGCCGCAGCTTCACCATTCGCAGGGCATCTCGACGGTTCTAGGGCTAGAAGCGTAGTATTTATGAGGACCCACGTATAATTTTGTCACTTATTTATATAGGTTTGTATATACATGTATACATATTCATATATATACATATTTATTATAAATATGCCCCCCATTTTTTTGTAACTATTTTTTTTCTCGCCTTGGCGCACAAACTAAAAGCGTTCACCGCACCCGCAATAAAAACAAAAATTTTGTAATGTGGTAGAATTGCCAAGAAAGAAAAGGAAAAAGTCGCACAGCTGCTTTAATTGCATGTATTGACTTATTACATCTTCTATGGTAGTGTGGTAACGCAGTAGTGCATATAATATGCCCTATGCCTTTAAGTACAACATACTCTATGCATTATAATACATATTTTATGTAAAACTGTACCCATTAATGCGAGCATGACAATTATGCTAATATATATATAAACACATAATTAAAAATAGGCCCATTAATTATATATTTTTGTTCTGTTTTATTTTATGTACGGGGTTTTTTAAACCATCGGTTATAAAAAAAATCCTGCGCTTAATGTGGGTATGTTATTATGTACATCTACTTAATTTGCATCTAACTATTATATAAACCCGTTTCGCAGCCAACTGTTTTTTTTTTTTTTTTTTTTTATTCATCCCTTGACCATAAAAAAAAAAAAACAAAACAAAAAGATAGTAATATATATATAGTATAAGCTAGTTAGTTCCTTCTTCAATCCCCTTCATTCTGCGATTTTATAAAATTATAAAAAGAAGTAACTCATATATAATTGTATATGTATATATATTTATATTTATATATATATTTATATATTATTATATTTTTTTATATATATACATATAAACTTACCGTCGTTAGAGTTCGATTTGTACATTTGATTTGTTTGTTCATATTAATTTTTTTTTTTTTTTTTTTCCTCTTTTTTATAATTTTGTAAAGAAAAAAATCACAGAATATTATATGCACATAGCTGTACAGCGGCTTGTGCATATACATAAGAGCATAACGCATAATGCCATGTACGTGATATATGCTTCTTGACCGTTCACGTATGTGTTACATACGGTTGGTACGTGGTAATGCGTAGTATGTATATATATATGCTCATGTGCGAAGGCGTGGCCGTGTACTGCATCACCCCTTAGAGTTACATTCGAGCAACAGCCGCGAGCTCCTTTATAGCCCCGTTATCGCCGTCCTTTGCGCCATGTTAAAGAACATGGCTCCTTCACACAGCAGTGTTTGCCTGTGCCCACGTAGCCGCCACCTCCATATGTGCGTTTTTAAATGCACCAGTAGAGAGTCCGTGCGCACGGCGAACGCGTGATGTGTGAAAAAGCCCATACATGCACACAGCAGTCATTGCGCAATGTTTACCTAAGTACCTCTTATGTGGAGCCATATCCCAGATTTACACCTATATGTAATTTCGCACATGTAAACTTAATTTTGTAAACTACATATAATAATGCATAGGTATTGGAAAATATACGCTTAGGTGAGAGAGGAGAGAAGACTTAAGACACTCTCTTCATGCAACCATCATGCCTGCGTTGTGAATTCCACGATTCATTCATGTAATAATCCTGCTGTACATATGCGCCACGGTTTTTTATTTATTTACCTTTTCTCGCGTTGAGACTTGCGTGTGTTTATATCGTACGAATGTGTGTCCGTAGTAAAACCGCAGTGTGTATACGCATCGTCGCGTGTGTATATGCATATGTGTATTTATGTATATAGTTATGCTCACTATGCTTTACTGCTGTGGGGAAACCTTCTTATGCATACCCCTTTTCAGACGCATGGTGACACATATACACGTCGCATGAAAGAACACACACCCACGGTGTACCGTTCTAAGTAGTTTCCATATGTTTTGTGTTCCGCCCCCCGAAGTTCTTAGTGTATTCACTTATTATTATTTTTTTTTTTTTTCATTTATCTGCTGTAGAAGCAACGAATTGTGCAGTATCTGCGCTAACCGAATTTGTGTACTTATTGAAAAATTAACCTCCTTCATTATACACTCAAATTAGGTTTTATTAATATTTTAATTTTATTTAACCCCTTTTAATGTAGACACCTCCCCCCCCCCTTCCCTTCTCATGAAGGTTATTTAAATCTTGCCCATTTGTCTGTACTTGTTTTTCTTACCTTATGTGAAACGGTGGATCCGTCGCGTCACATTCCGTTTTAATTAGCCAATACCTTGTAATCCCGTTCATGCGCAGACGTATGTGCAATTGTACATGCGTATGTGGAATATAACCTCGAACCCGAGCGCCTATGTGTTGTAGCGTTTAGTAACCATTGTCTCCTTCCACATGAGCAAAGGAGCTCAGCCTTGAACGCGGAAAAAGGGTTTGAATTTATTGAGTTTTTCCCCCTTTTTATAAATGCACCAACACCTAAGCACCTCTAATACACAACACCTAAGTTTTTATATTCCTCATTTTTTTTTTTTTTTTTTTTAATTTATTATTTTTTTTTTTTCTCGCCTTTGAAAATCCTGAGGACATAAATGGGATTTACATCTTGTTGTATACCTACGTGACAAGTGTTTTTCCCGATTTATGTATGCCTTTGTGCATGCATAAAAGGGACACACATAATTAGTTGCTTTTGTACCCCTAGGTTTTTACCTACGTGTTTATGCGTTCCAACACAGCGAGGTGTATTCTACTTATACGTTGATCACATTGTGTCGTTTTTGAATTGTAATAACTGCTACTTGGTATTGCGCTCTGTAGGAGTACCTCCCGTTGTAGAAGGACGACAATAACGTCTAACGTTTTTTTTATTAATTTGTCCGCAGGCATACGTGTATCGTGCTGTTTGTATGTAATTATATATATATATATATATAATAATCGGCCTTTCAAAGACAAAGGGAACTCATTTTGCAGTTGCTGCAACGCGGAACACAAGACAGCGCACTAGTATATTAAGTGGCGGAGAGAACCAACACACAGCACTTGCATTGTTAAGTCAAACGTACAGTTACATCCGTTCATGTTGGAACGTACTTGTTCAATCTCCACAAACACTAATAATGCACATTGCAGTGACATTCCGATCCGTTCCGTGTTGTCTCAAATAAATGAATGAAAAAAGAAAAAAGAAAAAAAAAAAAAAAAAAAAAAGTCAAGACCAAAACATAAATTAATCCCTCATCCGAAGAAAAAATGTTCAAAGGAAGTAGCAACACAATGAACGTGCACTCATTTTATGGGAACCCAAATGAGAAAGACTTGAGTGACCATCACCCCAAGGGTGTCAACAACGTTTTCTGTAACAACATCATTTCGAGGCAAGAATTTAATAGGGACTTTTTGCGCAGTAGAAACTTTTTGGAAGAACAAAATGTGAACGGGGGTTCCAGTGGCCTTTCGAAGGTCGCCAGTGCAAACAATGGCATGGTGTATGTGAATAACCATGGGGAGTTACTCCACCTGGACTACAATGGGCACGCCGCCCACAGGGGCATCAAGGGGCCGCGGTACGGCGGGCGTGTGGGCAGTCACGCCAACGGCCATGCTGGCGGCCATGCTGGTGGTCAATTTAGCAGACCCACCTTGAACGGAAGCAACGTCTTTAAGAAGATGCCCAGCGGCCAACCTGAATACATACACGCAGACCTCTTTGGAGACAAAACCAACATACACCACAGCCCAAGTCTGAGCAACGCATGCGGCATCAACAACCCACCTAATAACCAATGCAACGTTAGTGCAAACGAAATAATGAGCAAGAGATTATTTATTAATAACCTCATTGAAATAAAGGAAAAATTGAACAACATTAAAAGAGAGAGGATGGAATATGAAAAGGACGACGAAGCCAAGGAAGAGGAGGAGCATGATAACTACATGGTCCATTTAAAAAATTACGAAAAAATAAAAAACTCTTATTCGATGTCAAATGTAAATAAGGTGCAGGAGAAAATTATGAACAAAATGAAATCCCAGGAGGAAAAAAAAAATATATCATACAATAACTTTTTTGAGGATGCTGCAGTGGATGTGGACCACCCTAGCGGTCGCCCCAGCCACCCATCACAGCAGAAGCAGCCACATAAGCACCAGCAGTATGCCAAGTTTGAAAAAAGGAAAAGCGTCGAGCAGAGGCATGAAGAGAGCACTTACGTCTTTTACGACTTGAAGCAGTATTTAGGGGAGAACCACCGGCCCAAGAAGAGCTACTTTCCTGTCCATGCCAGTTGTGAGAAGAAGCAGGGTGAGCGATTATGTGATCGGCTCGGAGAGCAACTGAATGATCCTGTCCAGGATAGGAAGTACGATAGCTACTTTGACCGCAAGTACAACAATTTGAATGAACACCATTTAGAAGACTTCTTCTTGCGGACAGAGGACAAGGAAGGGGAGCAAAAGGAAAAACAAAGTAAGTATGAACAGCTTCAGAAAATGGAGAGAGCAGTCATTTCACCTCACGATCATATGGTGACGATGATGTTGGAACAGGAAGGGTTGCACAACGTTATGCAAAAACATTCAAGCACTTCAAAACCAATGTATACACACAATTTGAAAGGCCTTAAGGTGGTTGACAATGTTATGTGCTGTCTACCTGCAGAAGATGTTAATGTTAAGGGAAAGAAAAACATACCAACGATGATGTACTTAGGGATGCCTTCTTCCTCTTCCCCAGGAGTAGGTGGTGCCATTGGGGCGGGGAACCCATGTGGCAATGTGTTCCACGATGCGAACGTGTATGACGGTCCAACCAGTTTATATCTTAGCAAAGGACTAAGGGATGAAGATAATTTGAAAAAAATGCTAAGCGCCACCACGAAGAAGGTTTTAAATTATGAGCAGGACTATGTATTCCCGTCATCCGACAGGCATGAGCTATACAAAAGTAAAAACAACGCAGGATGTGCTGGTTGTATTGAACACGGAACAGGGACACAGATGGGAACAACATCTACGCCATTAAGAAATGAAAATCAAAGTTACGTGGGAAAAAATTGCAGCTCTGTTAATTATGCGAAGAAGAAAGGAGGCGTCGCCGCTTCCACATCCCCTGCCGCTGGAGCAGTAGTGGGATGGAGCAATTCAGGAGATCACCTAAAAAAGGTGGCAGGCATGAACGAAAAAAATGGCAAGATGGTTGAACAAGTCAAGGGAAGTGGAGCGGGAGGCAACCCAGACCTGCGTGTGCAAAATCATAAAAGTGAAAAAAACGTAGGAAAGAAAAATAGTGCAGGATCCATGAGCAACAATATCAACGTGAACGTCTCCGATACAGACATTAATGGAAATAAAAACTCCAGCGAGAAGAAAAACTCGTATGACAATAACAACGGAGGAGTGATCAACGGCACAAACAACAATAATGGAAACAACGTAGACAACACGGTGGCATATTTTAAAGAAAATTGTTTAAGCAATGAAAATGTGGTGTATGATGAGGAGAAAAAAATCTTCAAAACAAAGGAAAATTGTAATATTAAAATATATAGGAGAAGCTTAGAAAAGGAAAAAATGCTCAACTTTCCTCTAATCCATTTGGGGGAAAATGACGTTATTGTGAAGAGAATAAAATTATATTACCCCTTAAGGAATGAAAATATATTTACAAATATTTCAAAAATTATTTTCATGACCAGCACAAATATCTGCTCGTTATACCTTAGTGACTCGTATCTTATTCATTATGACGATGTGAAAATTCAGTCCTACCTTTCTAAGGGAGGCTTTGGAGTTGTTTACAAGGGCATCCTTTTGAGGAAAGTTCAAAAGGGTGAACTGATGTATGGCGCAAGTGGCAAGTACAGCAGGGAATTGTCAAATCAGCAGAGCTTCCAGGGGCTAGACGCAGTTAACGGTGTTAATGGTAACGTTGGAGGGAGAACAGACGGCAGGAGGACCACACATAGAGAGTTGCATGAAGAGGAGGAGGAGGAAGAAGACAACGATGATAATGATCATAATGACCACCACGATGTGCATGAGGCAGAGTATGGACAGGCACAACAATTGGAAGGACCGCCAAATGTGCTTCATGCCGGGGCTGAGGACAACAACGTAGATGGAGGAAATCACGACGGTTCTAGCAACTATGCAGATAATAGCAATGTGCAGGATGGAGCAGAGTCGAAGGGGAACTCAGGCCACGGCAGTGGACCAAAGGGAAGCAGCCCAAACAAACAGTTTCCCATGAAGAAGAAAAAAAGCCACAATAGCGATAGTAGCAAACTTAGCAGAAGCACAAAAAAATTGTGTAATCTGAGAAACCAATTGATTGAAAAAATATTTGACAATTTCAACAACCCCATCAACCCTAACAGTGCTGCAACTGTTAGCGGCAATGGCATGAATGGTGAGTACCCCGTTAGAGGAGCAGAAACTGAAAAGGCGCACGAGAAACGACCAGCCGAGGAACAGAACGAAGGAGAAGAAGAGGATAACGAAATGGAAGAAAAGAACAAACAAAAAAAAAATACTTGTTCCATTGAGAATATACTAAAAAGTTGGGACAACACCCATGAGCAGCAAAAAAATAAAGCAATCAACCTCGAGGATTATAACGTCAACAAAGAGACTGAAGGCATTTTCCTCACCAAGGGCCACAAGTCGCGCAGCGCCAATGTGCACCAAGGGGAAGGTGCGGAAGATGATATAGCAGGATCAGATGCTGAGGATGGATTAGAGGAGGAGAATAACCCAGCACAAAAGCAAAGAGAGGATGAGGAAGCAGCCGAAAATGTGGACATGAAAAAAGGAGCCAATTGTATACACGTACAAGAAATAAGAAAATTAAAAAAAAAAATGCTCCACTTTATTTATTCCAAAAAAACAAGTGACAAAATAATAATTGACAGAGATGAATTTTTTACCGAAGCCAAAAAAATTATTTATAAATTAAAAATGATGAACAACACGGAACTGGAAAAAAAATACCATGAAGAAATTCTAGCCTACCTGTTGCTAGACGTGTATCATAATAACATGGCATACAAAAACAACCTCTCCTTCCTCTACGTTAAAGGAAAAAATATAATAACCTACGGAGTCAATAAGGAAAGCCTTTACATATTTGACAATAAAAATATTTTCCATTACTACAGTGATAAGTGCATATTCAAAATTGTCTTCATCGACGAGCACAAGGAATTGAAGAAGTACCAGAGCCTCACCGTCTTCAATGTGCTAAATAATGAAAGGATGATGAAAAGCTCTTCCATACTCAAGTACGAAATTAATAAACATAAGAATGGCTTGAATAAGTTAGCCATTATTCCCTTTAGCAAGATGAATATGAGTCACCTTCTAAATGCTCTAATATTTGGCTTTCTAAAATTCCTTTTCAATTTGAGAAAGAAATATCACAAGCAGCCAAATAATTGCTCCTGCTACCCGAATGCGGAAGAAATGCAGAACAACCCCAACGCCAACTCTTCGAACAAAGCCATGGAAACAGAACAAGGGAACCAAAATAATAGCATAAATAATAATACCTTTTTCTCAAGCCTAAAGTATAGCACTTCGGATGTCTGTGGTGGTAGTCCTC
Source organism: Plasmodium fragile (assembly GCF_000956335.1). Taxonomy (NCBI): domain Eukaryota; phylum Apicomplexa; class Aconoidasida; order Haemosporida; family Plasmodiidae; genus Plasmodium; species Plasmodium fragile. The sequence goes on along the minus strand of NW_012192601.1, from coordinate 325,292 downwards.
TTAATTTTAATAAAGATGATAAAGACTCCATCCTCTTGCAGGAAAAAATTAATATGCTCGATGAGTTCCTCTGTTGCAACTATGAAGAAGTCAGCGCCGACTATGCAGGAGGGAAAGGGAAAATGATGGGTAAGGGTAGCGGGAATAACGACAGGAGTGAAGAGACGGAGAATAATAACGGAGCTGGTAGTGGTGGTGGAAGTGGCGGAACTGCTCATGGTAGCAGCAGACGCAGCAATAACGTGCAGAGGGAGGAGGCAGATAAAATGGGAACCACAAACAAGGCCAACATGCATCTGACCAATAACGGCCCGGGAAGCAGCACCGTGCTCAACACCAACAATACAGACGAGTCTAAAACTACCATGTTGATGAATGTGTCGAGGAACAAAAACGCTTTTAAGGAGTATGGAAATGAGCGCGAGTACAACTACGGTCCGAAGATGACCAACCGGGAGGTGGAACAGCAGCATCTGGAGGATGAAGGCCCAGAGAACAGCGATAAGGAGGACGTGGAAGAACGCGGCAAAGAGCGAGAAAGGGGAGAGGTAGAGGACGAAGAAGAGGAAGATGGGGTAGACGATGCAGAAAGAGCTTTTCACTCACCCCCCGCTCGTGCCGGACGGAACGGAAAAGGTACAGGAGAAAAGGGATTACCTGAGGTGAAAAATGTAACCAGCATGAAGGCGGTAAAAGGGGCAAAAAGTACGGTAGATGGTAACGGGGTTAAAAATGCCAAAGTCACATCAACATCCGTGGAAGGAAAAAACATGTTGAAAATGAAATCAGGGGCAGACGCAAAAGGCGTGAAAAATGTTACTGCAGACGTGAAGGAAGAAACGCCTGAGGGAAAAAGTATAATGAACGAATCATCAAAAGGACCAGAGGAAGAAACTTTCGAAGAGAGCGAAGAAGTCGTACAGGTGAAAATCCCAGTGGCTATAAAAATACACGACCTCAAAGATAGCAAAAATTTAAAAAACTTTTTAAGAGAAATCGAAATATATAAAAATATTCAACGTCCAAATATTTGTACCTTCTATGGAATATGTATCAGATCCAATAAATTAATGTTGCTCTTGGAATATTACCCTAAGGGTAATTTATTTAATTTTTTAAAGAATAAAAATAAAATTCACAAGAAACAAAGACTAGCATGGGCATCAGAAATGTGTCACATTGTACATGGCTTCCATACACATAACCCTCCTGTAATTAATGGAGATATAAAAACTTCAAATGTCTTAATTGATAATAATATGCACTTAGTTATGTGTGATTTTGGAAAAGCTCGATTTAAAAATTCAAAGCTGTATAGTAATTTTGGCTCCTACAGATATATGGCCCCTGAAACTTTTAGCTGCACATCGGAAGTGACTGAAAAAATTGACATTTGGAGCTTGGCATGCTGCATCGTGGAAATATTTTCGAGCAAATACCCATACCATAATTTGTCCAAGAATGTAAAGATCCGACATGAGCTGCTGGTTAATAAAAAGACCCCACACATTCCTAACTTTTTACCCAACTCGATGAAGAAGTGCCTGCAGAGATGCTTCAGCTTCACCCCGGAAGAGAGACCCTGCGCGTATGAGATGTACAAGTGTTTGAAGAAAATCAAGGTCGTTGAGTGATGACGCACCACTCGTGAAGAGGGCACGTATCACATGTTGTGCGCGTATTACAAACCGTTTCCTGATTTACTCCTTTTGTCCATACGACGCGAAAGCGCAATAGGGGGGAAAAGAAAAAAAATGTAAAAACACTACAATACGCATATAACTGTGTTGAAAGGCTACCAACTGTGGTTTACTCAGAGCGATTCATTCGAGCGCATGTTGGCATGGTCAGTATACTATATCCGATTCAGTTACCTACACATACACACACCGAACGCATTAGCGGAGCAAGCCGTCCTTTTCTTAATACTTATATTTGTGCCCCTTTTTGTTGAGGGTGTGGTGCCGTGTTTAGACTGCGCGCCCTTTTGTGCCTTAATTAAATTTACAAGTTTTTTTCTGCGATCCGCGCGTTGCCCACCCAACACCGCGCAAGCCCACAAAAGCATATAATTAACATAAATCATGAGCATCGTTATGTACATATAACACAATACACAATATACATGTATGTATGAACATGCATACGTACGTGCCAAAAATATAGTACGCACTTTTGCACCCTGTCCGGCTCAACTTTTTTCAACCATATGCGTATTTTTTATCCCCCCTCCATACACAAACGTGTGCACATGTTTTAAGCACCCATGTGAAATGAAGCGGGGGTGCGAGTATGTAAATTTTTTCGTCTTGTGTATTCTTTTAATTTTTTTTAAAGAGACGCACAAATTATATATTAAAACTTTTTTTTTTTTTTTTTTTAATTAACCTGTTGTTTACTTTGTTGGAATCGCACAGCGAGCGGGTCTAAAACGAACTCGCCCATCCACACGCGCATCATTTTTAATGATTCCCCCCAAATGGAAAGGATGTATGAACGACATCTTACCCGATCCACGCTGTTGGCATAAAATTTAGCGAACCATATTCCTTTTCCATTTTGGAGAAAATTAGGGAAAGCCCCAAACGTCGCTCATCATAGAGTGTACAAATGGCACACTCAGGCTTTATATATTTTTTAAAAAATTTTATGCAAATGTAGAGACTGGTAAATTCGTCACATTCGCCTTGGTGGCTCAGTGATGACGTGGCGGCTCTTTCCACATTGCATGTAGCGTCGTAGCAGCGTGTGGGGGGGGGGGCGACAAAAAAAAAAAAGTTGTGTAAACGCATTTGAAGCAACTCCTCACTATATACAGGATAAGAAGCATTCCTACTCTTTTCTATCAACTAGGCCATTAGGGTGATTTTTTTTTTTTTTTTGCGCATACTCCCCTTGGCTTCCTGTAGAATGGATGCTTCCCTGAGCAGCCGCAAGAGGGTTGCCGCTACTGGGGTATACATCAAAGTGAAAGAGTTTGTTCCATTATGTCCCATATAACCATATGGGTTGTTCATCGTGAGAGGAGGATTATAAACCGCCAGACCAGCATGAAAATATAACACCCACAGGGTATGCTCTCTTTTGGACTGCCTTTTTTTTTTTTATTCACATGACAATTTGGCCAGTTAAAACGGGGGGGAAGGGATTCCTCCGGTAAAAATATCCCTCACAAAAATGAAAAGGAAGGTACGCAGCTGTAGAAGCAGTACATCCGTTACATGATGGTGAGATAATCACATTATGGCCAGCAGAGTTATGAAACCACCGGTCCATGTAGGAAGCTTACAAAAGGGTGTGACACTTCAATGGGAGGATTCATTTTTTTGGTCAAAGAGAGTAGGATATTCTTGCCACTACGTTTTTTTTTTTTTTTTTACGTTCGTAGCTGTTTTCGATTAGGAACTTTCTTCCCCCAAGTAGGATATATTCCGTTGTTGTCCCGTTAAAACACCATTTGAGGAAGATAAAAAAATGTTGCAGTGTCTTGTGTGGACTTGCCGGAGGGTCGTTCCCCATGGGCACATGCGACTGATTGGAAGCTTCAGGGGGGGAGGAGCAGCATGGACGCGCGTGGGTCATAACGAAGACAACGCAGCGAATACTGCGGAGGGTAGCGCGATAGATCACGTGGCAACTTACCCCGCTGAGCACCCTACTCCCCCCTGCGACAACGACGCCGCTGAAAAAATAACCGAAGAGTACCGGAAAGCGCAACGATTAATCCCACTAAGCGAAAGCGAACTGCAAAAAACAAGAAACATCCTAATCAAAGTTGTAACTACCGAGGACATGAAACGCCAAGTTATGCGCTCGTGTAACGTCCCCAGTTTCTTTCTGCAAGACATTCATGTGAGAAACGATTTTTTGGAACAACTCCGGGGAGACACAGTACATGCGTTCGAGGTGAGGGAGATTTTGCAAAACGAGCAAGAAGAATCCAAAGACGAGAACATTAAAGCAGGAACCATGAAGTACGATAAACTGCTAGCCATTTTCCAACAGTTCATAAAAAAAAATTATTACAAGCAGTGGATTTTTTATGAACATGTCAGGCGAATATGTGACTTTAGCGAGTTGAGCGAACTGGTAAAAAAAAAAAAAAAAAAAAAAAAAGCAAGGAAGCTGTACTTGTACGTTGGACCAACGAACAGTGGAAAGACTTACGAAGCTTTCCAAAGTTTGTGTCAATCAAGGAATGGGTTGTATTGTGCACCTCTAAGAATCCTGGCATGGGAAATCCACAAAAAATTAATTAAACTGAATAAAGTCACCAACTTATTAACAGGCCAAGAATTAATTAAAAAAAAAAATGCAACACACACAGTTTGCACAGTAGAAATGACTCCACTGGATAGACAGTACGACTGTGTTGTGGTCGACGAAATTCAAATGATTAACCATGATACGAGAGGATGTGCCTGGACAAATGTTCTTCTTAACCTCGACTGTGAACAAATATACCTCTGTGGAAGTGACAACATAATCAATTTGGTGAAAAAATTAGCAGACCTTTTAGAAGACCAATTAATTATAAAGCGATTCGAACGATTAACAAAACTGCATGTACAGCAAAATACAGTAGAATGGGAAAAACTCAAGACGGGAGACTGCGTAATTACATTCTCAAGAAATAGCATCATGCTGCTAAAGAATCGACTGGAGAAGCTGAATAAACGCGTTTTTGTAATTTATGGAAGTTTGCCCCCGGAATTGAAGCGCAGGCAGGTGGAGTTCTTTAACCGATACTGCGCTGAGGAGGCAAACATAGGAGAAGTGCACGACACTCACAAAGCAGAAACAGCCGACACCAGTGACAAGAAAAAGGAAACCATTTTAATCGCTACGGATGTTATAGGCATGGGGGTGAACATTAACATAAAAAGAATTATATTTTATTCTTTGCAAAAATTTGATGGAGATAAATTAAGACAGCTATACCCTTCGGAGGTACTACAAATAGCAGGGAGGGCTGGAAGATTTCATCATGGTGTTAAAGAGCCCATAACTGGTTACGTCACTTGCTTTCATTCACATGATTTAAACATTATTAAAAGAATTTTTAGCAGCGAAAAATATGGTGTGCTGGATGGAAAAGTGTTGGAGTATAGCCATTCGGAGTATTCCACTTTTACACATAATTATGATCAGCACGTTGAGTCCTCTAACCTTTTGAGAAGAAACGAGGAGGGGAGATGTTCAGATGGGCAAGGTAGCGGCGCTCACATGGACAGGCCAAATGACACCGCCCGTGATGTAGCACTGTTCGGGGAAACTTCTCCTTCCCTCAAAGGGCACAAAGGGAACATATTAAAGAACGCCCATTTGGTGGATCCCATTTTTCAACAAACAGAAGAAACAAACAACACTTGTACAAAGGCAGGATTTTTTCCTGACTTTAACATGATAAATAATTTGAAAAAAATGCTAGAGCATGAACACAAAGCAAAAGTAGAGCTGCATGAAATTATGACCATACTGGTAGATTACGCAAAGCTTAATGAGCATTATTTTTTCCTAACAAAAAATTACAACCAAATGATAACCATTGCTAAATTTTTAAAAGGCATAAAACTGGACAACGAAACTCTCTTTGTGTATACCCTTGCCCCAATAAATGTAAATGATGTTAATATATTAATTACGTTGAGAACCTTTGCTTTGTGTCATGAGCTGCTAAATTGTGTGGACTTTTTTGAGTGCATAAATGGAGATATTGTACCTGCTGCGGCTACTACAGGGGGGGGGGTTGAGGAGTTAACAGGGGGGCATTGCTGCTACTCGGGTGCCCTCACGGACGGCTTACCTTTCCCAGGAGGCACCCTGGCCATGAAGAGGGGCGTCCCGCATAGCGGCGTCCAGAATAGCGGCAACGCGAATGGCAGCATCGCGAATGGCGACGCCTCCCCTTCAAATCGTAAACAGGGTAAAGAAGAATTATCAAATTGTCGCACCGATGGGGAGATTTCCGCCCACTCGGCGACGGACCAGAGTGCAATTCGCCTTGACTTCCCATTCAGCGTAACTCCATGTAGCGCGTCCCAGGACCATTCCAACCACCCGCACGTGGGGCTAGAGGAATGTCTGAGCCTGCTGGAGATTTACTATGAAGTAATCGACCTGTACTGCTGGTTACACACAAAGTTCCCAAGCATTTATACAAGCATAGATTCAGTAAACGATGAAAAAAAAAAAATCACCAACGCAATTATACAAGTGTTGGCACAGTCGTGCGAGGGGGATGAGGCTGTTTGGTGGGGGAACACCGCTGCAAGGGAAATAATAAACGGGCTGCCCTTCCAAAAGAATCCATGAACGGGGCCAAACTACAAATTAGAGAAGACCACCCCACACGGCTCCGCTGCAAGGGTGTTGTTAAAAAGGGTGTCACACTGCAAAAGACACCCCATGAGAGACACCGCCTCCGCCGCAACGGTGTTCGCTTAAAAATGTCAAATGTGTCTGCTGTAATAAGTAAACTAATTTTTGTTGCGGAGGAGGCTATCATATGTACATGCGCGCTCTCAGCAGATTTATGCCTAGCTAAGCATTCGCATTTGCCTAGCCAAGCGTGTCTCCTTGCACATATTTTTTTTCGTGACGTGTAAGTGAGCAAAAAGTGTACTACTTTTGCTTACCAATTTGTGAGTTGTTATCTCCGCAGTGAACACAAAATCTTCTACACATTTTGCAAATTCAAAACTCGGCCCGTTCCTCGAAAAAGTGCCTTTCGCTCAAAATTGCACCAAATCCCTGCACAGTGTTGTCGTTCTCTCCCCCCGAAGCGCTCATGTAACATTTGCGCTGTCCTCGTTGTTCACACCTTCTGATGGCAAGGGGGGCGGGTTCGTGTCAGGCGCAGACGCGTGCGCTAGCATGTCTTCCGAGAAGCCCATGGGCATTTGCGGCCAACCTGTAAAAAAAGCGCGTCAATTACGCAGTGCAAGCCATATAAGCGGAACAACGTCAGGGAAAAAAAAGAATACATAAAAGACAAACGTGATGAACAAAACAAATGACTGCGGTAGATTGCACGCGTAAAATGCATCACATATATGGGGATCCTCTTCTTACCCGGAAAACTCTGCATGAAAAGTGGGTCCATGGGTAGCTGCTGGCCAGGAGCCATCTGCTGACCACTGGGGAAAGGCACAGCACCACCTTGTACCATACCATTATTCATAAAAGGAAAATTAAAAAAATTGGGTAACATAGGGAGGGGAGCATTTAAAGGAATGTTATTCGCATTTTGATAATTCGATCCTGGTGTATTAAAATTCTTATTGTTAGAATTCTTTTGTGAACTGCTTCTCCCACTTTTCGAGTGAGAGTCGTAAAAGCTGGATGACGCATTTGCATTCATTAGCTCATCTGAAAAGGCATTGGTACTCTTCCCCAAGGGGATAAAATTTGGGTTGTTTTTATTTTTACTATTTATTGGAGGAGGCATAACCCCGTTATTATAATTTTTATTATTCTTACTACCCCTTCCGCCTCTCCCCCCTCGGGTACCTTTTCCGTTTCCGCTGCTTCCTGGGAAAATGGTACTCAGATCTGTAAAATTAGGGCCACTAGGGTTGCTCAACGAATCCATATGCATATCCCCTAATGTGCTGAGGCTGCCTGATGCGGGAGGGAAATCACTAGTACCATTGGCACCCGTACCATACATACCTTCATTTCCATTTTTAATCAAATCCTTAGCAGTGGAGTGATCTCCGCTTTCCTTATCTGGGTTCAGTTCGTTCATCATTCGTTGGTATTCCAAGTCGATTTTTATTTTTTCTGTCCTGGACGTTTGTCCATAAGGCATGACCCCTCTGGGTTTATCATATGGTGGTGGTGGCATGCCGGAGGGAGGTGCGGGAATATTTCCCACTATGCCATTGTTACCGGAGGCACTACCCTTTTCAGGCGAGTGGTCCAAATCAGTGCTCCCATTATTATGCTTAGCTAACTTGCAGTCAAGTGTTATGTGCCCATGGTCCCCACAGAGGTTACATTTAATTTCTGGTTTCTTAAAATTTTGAAGATTCATATTTTCCGGGCACTCGAAAGTCATGTGCGAACTAGAGTTACACATGGAACACCGTTGTACATCTAACTGATTTATGTTAATGCCATTCACAAGTGCCAATTGTTCTAGTCCCTTTTTCTTATACTCATCATGTAGTGGGTGGAACGGATCCAATAATGGGGTAATTAAACTAACGGCCTTCTCAACACATTCTTCACTATCAGCAGATATGTGTACATGCTTAGGCATATTAGCTTCAATTTCTGTTTGGTGGTCTGTTTTTTTCCCTTCTTTAACAGTACCCTTACCACGGATGCTTATTTGTGCACCACTCTCTGCCTCCAACCTCTTATGGTTGCAACCCCTAGGCCCAATAATTAACCCCATGAAATTATATTCAGGATATTTGTCAATTGGTATTTCAATTTTTCTTACTTTTTTAATTGGCTTATAATTTGGAGGGGCTACGAACCCATCTACATGTTTTAACAGATATTCCACCAACCGGTGGTACTCCTCGATCATGCAATTCCTTACTCTTGCTTCTCTTGTATTTATTCTACTTCCATTTTTATCATATATAGGAGGTGGAGATGGTGGTCGAATATCTGGGTCCACATATTCCAACTCTCCTTTATTTAGCTTCTTTGTCAATTCGTCGTATCTCTGTTCACGCAGGAACTGGTCAAGTTGGGATGGAGTTAACCCTGGGGGTAAGTCCACAAAAGGCAGAGGTAAATACGGCTTGGTTTCTTCTGGTCCCCATTTGCTTGGCACTACTTTGTTTTCTACATTGGTCCTTGCTGAGCTGTTTCCCCACCTGGACTTTTTTTTAGAGGTTTCGTCGCTCAGCTTTTCCACAGGGGACAGGTTGGCTAGCGCTACCAGCGGGTCATAGTACATGTTTGTCGGGGGGAGGGGCAAAAAATGGGTCTACAATTGCTGCAGCGGAGTGATATAGGGGGACGTCCTCCCTCTACGAACACAAAAGAGATGCTCCCTTTTTGCTATATGTACTGTTCTGCAACCCACTCCCCCTTGCTCATACGCACTTTGGGTAGATCTTCCCTTTGACAGGATCGCTATACATATAGATACATATATATATATATATATATGTGTGTGCTCCTGCGCGGGAAAGGTATGCCACGTTCACGTGGGTCACTTTTTTGTGTGCGTACGCCCCAGTTGTATGTGCGGTTGGATGGGCCAACGCGTTCGCACGAGTCTTCTCCGTCCAACCGCTCAAACAGGAGGGTCTGCAGCAATCAGGTACATGATCTTGTGAGAACACCCCCTCCCCTACACAACAGTGTTTGCTCGAAAAGGGTATCTTACGATAATGCGAAGTGGCACTTGAGTCTCCCCAACTAAGCTTCTACGTCCATACCATTTCGCTAAACATTATGGTATATATATGTCACACCTGGGCATGCAGGCGCAATGCGGGAAAAGAACGAACAAGAAGCTTTCCCTAAGAGGCAGCGGAGACAGAGGCAATGGCACTCGCAGTGGAAGTGACAAAATTTCTCACCGTCAACGCATAAGAGTTATACAAGTATATGCATACACGAATGCGTACGTTACAAATATATTCTTTGGGGAGGGCCAAAATATGCGCTTAAAAAAAATGGCTAGTACTTTTTTTTTTTTTTTTTTTTGTAGCCTTTGGGCGCAAATTCCTCCTTTTTGCTTAACTTAGCGGTTATTTGGTAATTTAATCACGTTGCCCTGTTTTGTTACTGTGCTATGAATGTACTTATATGCATTATTTGTATTGTATGAATTACGTGATTTTTTTTTTTTTTTTTTTTTT
>NW_012192601.1:312973-314189 GCF_000956335.1 Plasmodium fragile | reverse complement strand
TCCTCCACTGTGGACTAGAACAATGCACACTTTGTTCGTGTCTGACATTTCAGCACTTTAGTTTTATCAATTTTTTTTTTTTTTTTTTTTTTTTTTTTTTTTTTTTTTGAATGGGAAAAAGTAAGGGTGCAGCATTGGACGAACGTACAAAAAAAGGTTGAAAAAAAAAAAAAAAAATACGCAGGCGTATCGTATCTAGTGGGGCCATAATAATATATTACCCCATTTGGCCGCTCCCCATAGCGGAGAAACCATAAAAAATATATGCTTGTGCGTGAGGGAGACCGGCATCACGTACATATATAAATATATTTTTTATTTTTGTACACGTGCAATACCTGTGATGTTATCTTTATGCATGCCCTTTTTGTGGGTTACCAGTTTTTAATATTTTACTTCTGGCGTAACTTTTTAATTGTTCATTTGTGCGGAAGGTACTTTTACCCCGCCCAACCCCCCTTTATGCTTCCCTTTTTGCGCGGCAATCGTCGCGCCGTCCTAACGATAAAAGGACAAGTAGATTAGAAGGTCGTGCCAAGTATTATCAGACGGGCAGAGGCGTGTACGCGAGGGGAGGGAAATATATTTATATTTCCAGCAAAGTCCTTTTTTCTGCTTTTATATAGGGTAAAATTCAAACGGGTGACTCACTTAAGGTAATTAGCCAATGTGAGAATTTTGAAATGTGCTTCAATGCGTTTACATTTTTTTTCTTTAAATGCCTGTTTAGTCTTCCGGCACAAGGGATCCTTCCTGTGTTCACATGCACGTTCGTTGTCACTTTTATCGTTCTGCACGGCGCGCAACCCCTGGCGTAGAGACGGGGGGGCCCAATGGAAGCAGTCCAAGGTGACGTGTGCCAAGACGACGTTGTCCAAGGAAGCCTTCCTCTTAAAGGTTAAACCACAAAGGAAACATTATCAACATGTAAAAAAGAATAAACACAAAAAGGGGAGTCGACGAATTGTTCCCCCACTCCACCCTCTATGCTCCAAACATATTTTGTTCTTTCGGCTGTTAAGAAAGACGGCACAAAGGCGTTCCCTAATTTGTTTCTTCCTTTTATTCGTTTGTGAACAAATGGAGATTCAATAATGAACATATATATTTGGTCGTATTTCTGTTTTTTTTTTTTTTTTTTTTTTTTTAAAAAAACAAAAAGTTTTTTTTTTTCCCCCAAAAAAAAAAAAAAAAAAAAAAAAAAAAAAAAAAATGC
>NW_012192601.1:309136-310292 GCF_000956335.1 Plasmodium fragile | reverse complement strand
AAAAAAAAAAAAAAAAAACATGACTTTGCAAAATGAGTGTAAAAAATGGTGGCCGAAATTAATCATCCCTAGAGGGGATACAAAATGGTTTGACAATTTTGCCACACCAAGTAGAAACACAATATGCAACGATGAAAGGCGCTACACCCTCACCTACATTTTTTTTAAAAAAATATTCTTCTTATTCTCTGCGTCGGATGTGAATTTTAGTTCATCCCCCCCCTCTCATCCCACAGGATCGTTCTCACAAAATGCTATGCATTACAACTCTGTACTTCATGAGGATTTGAAAATGGCTGAATTTAAAGTTTTTTTTTTTTTTTGTTTTTTTTTCCTTCTGGAACAGGGGATATTGAGAGGTTCTAAGCGAGGCCACTCGTTGGTCATCACCGATTAGTCGCGAATCCGTGTGTGTACGTTATTGCGCGGCAGCACTTATGTGTTGTGCTTGGTGAAGCATGGCCCCCCTTCACCGCCTCTTTTATCACCTCTTTTATCGCCTTTTCTCTCTTCCCCTTTGCTTCCCCCCACCGCAGTAGCTCGAGGACTCAAAAGAACCGGCAAGCTGGGCTACCTGTCCTTCTTCGGTCGGCCATCTGAAGTGAAACATGAGTCCAAGTGTGCATCCAAAACGGACGACATGCTCTATGACAGCTGGGGAGTCAAACCCCTGTGGGAGTCCAAACCCTTCTCCTTAATGAAGCTTCCATTCGTAATACATGCATCCTCACTCGAGCACAAGTGAATGAAAAAGTCACTGCAAGAGTGACTGCAGTTGCGGCCAGGGAGGCTAGCGCATATTCACTTGCTCATATTGCTCGTGTTGTGCTCGCTAGCGTCACGCCCCCATATACAAACCATTACCGTCCTTTCAGAGCCCCCAAAGTATGTCTCCCTTCCTCAGTGAAGAATCGGTGAAATACCACTACAGCAAGCACCACGCCGCCTACGTGAAGAACTTAAACAGTACTAAATGAGAGGCGAAAAGAATTGGCTTGTCTCCTTGTGGACGTGTTGCCTTTTTTTAACCACTCTTTTATGAGCTGCATTTTTCCTCCACTGTGGACTAGAACAATGCACACTTTGTTCGTGTCTGACATTTCAGCACTTTAGTTTTATCAATTTTTTTTTTTTTTTTTTTTTTTTTAATGGGAAA
>NW_012192601.1:304866-306370 GCF_000956335.1 Plasmodium fragile | reverse complement strand
TTTTTTTTTTTTTTTTTTTTTTTTTTTTTTTTAATTTCCCCTTTCCAGATTTAGCCGAGCAACACGGTGAATTGAGGAATTTGACTTTGGAAGGTCCGTGAAGCGCGCTTTGTCGTGATAGATGGGTGGCCTATTTTAAATATAAAAATATATTTTTTTTTTTTTCCACCCCCTTCAGAGGTGATAGGAAAATACTCCGGGCCCATTTATAACAATGCAGGTAATTCTGCCTTTTGAGAGAGCGCACTGAATGGAATGCTTGTTTGGACAATATTTCAACTGGCTGCTTCCTCGCACATTCGTCCCTTTACACCAATTCGAAGTCGATGTAACGTGCAGGTGGTGTTCACTGCTCATTCGATATGCACCTGTCCTTCATCCATTTCACATCACCGTCAACCACTTCCGCAGCTCAAATTTTTAACCACAACTTCTTTTGGTTGGGACTGAAGGAGCATGGAGGTGGGAAGCCTTACGGAGAAATAAAAAACAAAATTGAAGAGTCCTTTACCACCTTTGAAAATTTTAAAGACGTCTTCTTGAAGGAAGCATCAGGTACTTTGCAGCGACACGTGTTCTCCTCGTACATCACCGCGACACATGCGCATGGCACACATTTTCCCCTCGTATCCATTTCCCTTCAAGGCCATTTTGGGAGCGGCTGGATATGGCTAATAATGAAGGACAAAAAGCTCATCATCTACCAAGGACATGACGCCGATAACCCCATAAAGAGTAACATTGGTCACCCCATCCTAACCCTAGGTAAGGCAATTTCCAGTGAAGAAACGAATTTACAATGTGCTTCATAACACTCCTCCATTAGTCCATTTTTTTAAAAAAGATCAACTCCTCAACAAGGCACAATTGTATATATAAAATGTCTTTCCTCGTATTGCATGGATACATTTTTTTTTTTTTTTTTTTTTCCTCTCTGTAGATGTTTGGGAGCATGCTTACTATGTGGATTACAAAAATGCCAGAGGGGACTACGTGAAAGGTGCGTAGGGGGGGAAAAAAAAACGTCACACATGCAGATCGTTGCGAATGTGTGCACACATCCTGCATCCTACTGACGGGTGAACATGCACATCCATCACACCCTTTTGTTGTCTTCATCCGATGCGTGTTTAATAAAAAGTAGCCGTAAAGACACACCCGTCCTCTCCTCATGCCTCCCCCACACCCGCAGAATGGCTGCACAAAGTTAACTGGGATTTTGCCAACTACAATTTATCCACATTAAATTAGCCAAAGGGGAAAAATATAAAAATGTGAAAAGTGGGTACATGTGAATATAAGGTCTTCATTTTTTTGTCCAGCTTTGGCGCAACCAGTAAGGGTGCCCCTATTTTGTAGAGACTCTTTTCATCACGTCCGTTTTTTTTTTTTTTTTTTTGGAATATCTTTAAATTGTGTTGCTTACATGTTTGACACGTGTGTATTTTTTTATCCTCATGTAAGTTTTAAAACTTTGCCAATTTATTTGTCGCCTTTTTTTTTT
>NW_012192601.1:300569-302041 GCF_000956335.1 Plasmodium fragile | reverse complement strand
AAAAAATGCCAAATGGGGAGTGATCAAGTTGAAAGGACGTGTATAGCAAGGTCTGTGCCGATCGTTCCTTTTATGGTCCCGGTTCCTAGTTACACACTGGATTACTTACGTGGAAAAGGAAACATTCATCACTTTGTGTCTTCATCATCCCATTCGCCTCACCCTCCTAATGGCTACATTCTCTTTAGTGAAAATATGCTCTTTCGCAAAACCGTTGTATGTTGTTTAGGTACATAGGGTTGCCATGTCTGCCTCGATCAGTTCTCACTTTTTTCTTCATCCAAGGGAAGGATGCTTTAACAGGAGCTAACTTCATTTCCGTGTGTGGGGGATTTAAATTATATTTCTTCGCAGCTGGGTGGACTGGTATCCATTTCACGTCCGCTTATTTCACTTTATAGCTTTGTGTTGACTCGTTGTTACTTTTTTTTTCCCCCCCTCTGCCTCACGACCAACCTGTTGCGAACAGTGTCTTGTGCGAAGGAAGGCCCTTTTCGCTGTTCTTATTTTTTTTGCCCTTTTCATAATTAGGCAGATTGAGGAAATGTGCTAAAGGTACCTTTGCGGGGAAGGTGTGTTTGTGGGGAGGAGAAAGTGGTAAAACGGCCATTGGGTAGGGTCACAAAATGGCGGCGTTGCAACTTGGTAGCGGCGCAACCTGTAACCAAACGCGCGTTTCATGCGAATGCCTACGAAGTAGCACACTTTGAGGGCCCTCCCTTCCCCATCTACTCTACACAACACATGTCAACTGTCACATGGGGGATTCACAAATATGTACAAAAATAAAAATAGCGTAAAGATTCTTCCTCCATGTTTTCATAATTGCAATGTATACCTTAAGGAAAAAATAAAATAAATAAAATAAAACACAGAACCAATTTTTTATTTCCCCCTTTTACCCTGCCTTTTTTTTTTTTTTTTTTTTTTTTTTTTGCAACGCCCCAAAATTGTGCAGGTCGTTAGGAATAGTCTTACTGCAATTTTGTTCGTCAACCCAGAGGCGGCACAGGAGAGGCGGGAAATTTTGCCACTTCCCTATGGGGAAGGTGTAATATAATATAGAAGAACATAGCGTCAAATATGAGCACATCGCTGCAAGTATACTTACCGTTCTTGCCTCCTCGGTAGCACCCCAACGCCACCATAACATTTCCGCCAAGCATGCAAAAAAAATTATGAACAAGGAATCAATTTTTCCCCCCAAGTTAATACAACCTCCAGTTCGCACGTGCATAGAGAACTGTCCCCCACCTGCACATGTCCAAGGAATGTGACGAAGCGAAAATAAAAAAAAAAAATAATAAACAACCCCTAATAGGTCACAAGCAAGGCTTAACAATCGACTCATTCTAGATCAGGAGAGAACAAAAGGGGAAGAAAAAACTGAAGGCAAAAAACAAAGGACCAAAATACAAAGAATAGAACGAACCGAACATAACAAACGGAACATAGAGAGAAAAAAAAAAAAA
>NW_012192601.1:292774-298353 GCF_000956335.1 Plasmodium fragile | reverse complement strand
AAAAAAAAAAAAAAAAAAAAAAAAGAGCATCGTGGAACATGTGCCCATTGTTGTCACTGCAGCCCAAATCTGCATCATCTGTGTCACGTCAGGGGGGTAGAATCTACTTGTGTGTGAACGTGTTACCCCAGTGTAAAACATACTTGCTCGTGGAATCAATCGTTTTTTTTGCATCCCCTCTCATAACAGAAGCAACCAGTAACTGCGCGCCAAAATGAATGCCCACATGCGGGAGACCAGTTTCACAAGCAGGCAAAGTGACACAATGAAAAAGGGCAAGGACAAAACAACTGTACACATAAAAAATACATACATTTCGCCATACGTCCTCTATAACAATAGAAAAGGAAATAACGAAAATGAGTTTGCAAAATTGAACAACCTCCTAACGAATGAAAAAAACCGAGTCTTTATTAAGCACAAATTGAACTACTTCAAAGATGGAATTCATGAAAAAAAAATTTTAAGATATGCCTTAATTAATGAGCTAAATTTAAAATGCTTTGAGAATAGAGGAAACGCATGCGAACTGAATAGCGTCACCACCATGATTCGCATGAATTCTGACTTTGGCAGCGACAAGGAGCAGGGCGTGCCTGCGCAGGAGAAAGAAGACTGGGTTGGCAATGCAAAGGACCTCACCATTATTCGGAGCCAGGACATAATTCGTGATGGAGGCATCGTCCGCAGTGAGGAATTCGTAAGCAGCAAGGATACGCTACGCGGAGGTGAAGCTGTACATCGCGGGGATGCGCTACGCAGCAAGGAAGGCACTAACAAAGACAAGACAAATGACAGCGCAGAAAAAAGGGGAGTCCCGTCTAAGACATGCCCCAGGGACGAAAAGAAATGCGATTGCGTTGCTTACAATAAATATTACCGAGATAGCACGGAACAAGTGCACACTTCGCTGTGTTGCCTTCCAACAGGCTGCACGTGCTCAGGGGGAGCGGGAACTAGCAATAAGCCCATACAAGAAAGTACGAACACAGCTCACGTCCATACGAAGAGCACTAATCGCCTGAACAACTGCTGTGCAAAACGCACGCACACAAACAACAGCACAAATGATGTAGTGTACAAATGTGAAGACTCAATTCCATTAGGGACCATTCTCAATTTTCACAACCTTGATAATAATAACACGAATATACTAACCACAGTGATGCTGCGAAATATTCCTAACAAGTACACACAAAAAATGCTCATGAATGTGATGAATGAACATTTTAAAGGACTGTATGATTTTTTTTACCTTCCAATTGATTTCCGCAATAAATGTAACGTTGGGTACGCCTTTATCAATTTTATACATCCATACTATGCTGAACTGTTCATACGATTTTTTAATAATTACAAACTTAATGTTTTTAAAAGCAACAAAGTGTGCACTGTTACCTGGGGAAGAGTACAAGGACTCAAGGCCAACATCGAACACTACAGAAATTCTGCCATCATGACCATTCCCATCCCACAATATAAACCTATGCTTTTTCAAAATGGCATTGCTGTCTCTTGGCCCGAGTCCGACGGGCCCCTCCCCGCCATTAAATTACGTTCGCAAAAGTATTGACCGGCTAACTCAGTGTGTGTGGTTATCCACGTGCCGCACCTACCAAGACATGAGCATTACTCGCTGCATGAGGGCCCTTTAACCTCCACCTCCCGTGTTGGTGGTGCCAAAAGGTTCCTACCCAAATGGAAAACTGTGAATCTTGTCGCTACAAAAAAAAATATGCCTTCTCGTGTGTCCATCTATGTTAATTTTTTTTTTTTTTTTTTCCCTTTTCCTTTTCCGTGCTGAAATGCCTGCATGACAACAGTGCACACGAGTTGGACATGTCCTGCGTAACTCCCGCAGCGCGCGAAAGTTGTGGATGCCTCCAAACGCGCAC
This sequence comes from Plasmodium fragile, assembly GCF_000956335.1. NCBI lineage: Eukaryota > Apicomplexa > Aconoidasida > Haemosporida > Plasmodiidae > Plasmodium > Plasmodium fragile. The sequence goes on along the minus strand of NW_012192601.1, from coordinate 296,458 downwards.
GCCCGTTTGCACGTTTGCATGTATGCCCGTCTGCAAACGTGCAAATGTGCAAACCAGCATACATGCACATATGTACACACATACACACAGTTGTAAAGCTTCACCACCTATTGGAAGTGATCGCCATTTTATTTGATGAAGGCTTTTTTTTTTTTTTCTCTCCCTCTTCTTTTTTGCCATTTTCCCCCCACCCCTTTTGAATGGGAGCTCCCCTTTGCTACATTTCACACATGCTTCCCATCCCTGGGGGCGACGTGGTGTGATGCTGTTCCCATGTACATGCTTATACCCATCATGGCTGCTTCATCCTTAAACAAATTAAATGATCTTTTGTGAATAACCCTTCTTTGCATGTTAAGAATTGATCCAAATTACCATTTCGATATACAAAAGGGGAGTAGTATGTACCCTCGCACCGCTCATCGGTGTTATGCTTCTTTTACGTGGGGAGTCCCTCATGTGTGTTGTATGGCGACTGTGTCCAGTGCGTCCATTTGTGCTTAAGAAGAACTGGAAATTTTTTCTATTTATAAGCCACCGCTTCAATTTTTGCCTCATCTAACTGGACCCGATGAAAGGTTTTTTTTTTTTCTTCCTTCCGTTGCTACTTTATAAGAAGCATCCCATGTGTAACAAATGCGCATGGGTCCGACACACTACGGAGAAGTGAACAGGGTCGCAACAAAAAAAAAAAAAAAAAAAAAAAAATTCACAAATGAAAAGATAAAAAGCTGGAATGTTTCAAAGACCACCCTTTTTTTGTTACTCAAAAAAAAATTGTGTGTATTGTTGTAGTGTGTTTACCCCCCGTTCTGCACATTTAACTACCCCCTGCGCGTTCGCTTAAGCTCATGCGCCATCACGAAAGTGTGTACATGTGCTTGGTACACATGGCTGTAGGTATATTTCTCCCCCCACACACACACCCATTTAGAGGCCAAGTTTCCCATATCCTGTGCGCCCCCTTCCCCCCCCTTGTCTCGTTATGGCCCCACTGCCCAGCTGGGTCATCACCATACTTTTGCTGTTCTGTGTGCACAATATAATAGGTACTGTGAATTGCCTAAAGTGTGAAGATAATCACAAGTGCAAAAACGCCTGTTTCGTTTTGGACGATAATAAACAGGTATGCTTGTGTAATCCTAATGAGAAGGGGGTCCATTGCACGAAGAAATGGAACATGTGCGACCAGGACTGTAACATTCGAGGAACGGACGAATCATGCTCTATTGCCTTGTGCAGAAGGGGTTCGCTTTGTACATATTGTTGTGCACACGTGAAGTGGCGAGCAGAATAGGGGGGGTCACTCTCCCGCCTGCGATTTTTCACCATTCATTGTTGACCATTCATTGCTGCTGCCCCACTGTATGCGCAACGTCCATTTCGTCATTTTGCCTTACCCCCTGTTCCCCTCCCCAGGAAAATGCATACCCATTGATAAGAAACCCTATTACACATGTGATTGCGGAGATTTATACACGGGGAAGAATTGCGAAATTGAAAATAATCCTTGCTCATCACCAGAAACGAATCCTTGCCTGAACGGTACATGTCTTTTTATCATTAAACTGAACAGAGTTATTTGTAAATGCCACAATGGATGGACGCAAAAGGATAAACAAAGTTCTTCCATGCTTAATTGGGGAAATGAAAAGATCGAGGTGCCTCCCCCCTGCGATGGTAAGTGCAGAAATGTCAATAAAAAAAAAAAAAAAAAAAAAAAAAAAAAAAAACCTTCCCCTTCAACTTTACGCATCCGCGCGTGTACATGCGCAGATCGGCACTGCTTGCTGTATGCTTCTACACTGTCACCCTACCCCCTTTTTTTACCACCTCACAGTACCAATAACAAGGGGGCTCACCAAGTACGTGGTCTACCACACACCGGGTTAGCTTTCTCACACTGCTGCTACCTATTGCACAATAATGCAAAGTGCCGACAAGTATTTATAACTGCCCATAAGTATTCATTAGTACTGAAAAATATTCATTACTACCGCAACATACTTATAAGTGTCGATACATATTTATATAACTGCCCCTTCCCACCCCCCCAAACTGCAGTGGCGTACGCCATGTGGTGGATAATCTACGTGATCAGCGTCCTGGTGTTATTCCTCTGCTGCTGCAACGTGTGCCTGGACTTCTTCTCCAACTCCCTCTTGAGCTATTTTACGTTATTCGGCGGGAAGAAAAAGGACTGACCAAGACGCGCCTGGGGCTAATGCAAACCGGTAAGCGTAAGCACGTCGCGTACATGCACACGTGCTGCTTATTTTTATGCTTATCCGCTTCTTTTCTTACACCCCTCTGCACATACCAAACAAGTCACATTTTTTTTGTTTTAGACCCCCTTGCCAAGTCCACATAAAAAAATAATAAATACGCCATATAAACGCTAGCAGCGGGACCAGCCTTATATAACTCCTTCGCACCATGTCACGTCATCTCATGAAGAATGTATGCTCCGCCTGCCCATCTGAAACCCTACCGTTGGCTTATGTTATAAACGCGCCTAGTAAACCTCCACGTGAACGCGCTTCCTTTTCTCGGCGTCCCATACCTGGTTTTCTCCCTTGAGAATGTCCAACATTGTTGCCCGTATGGACTTATGGCCACAAATGTACAGCTCACATTTCAGGTCATTAAAAAGGCGCAAAAAGTTTTCTCGCTTTTTATATATTTCGTCCTGCACATGGTGGGAAGTGCCATCCATATTTTTATTACACGAAAAGACATACTCGACGTGGAAGTTATTCGGGTACCTCTTCACAAAATCTTCTAACTCCTGCATGTATAAAATGGAGTCTTCATTGTATACTCCGTAGTACAGATATATTTGCCCGTTATAGGTTGTTTTTTTTTCTGGCCAAGTATCACCTTGTTTGTCACCGAAGATTTTTTTTAAAAAAGATATGTAAGGAGAGATACCCGTTCCCGTTGCAATTAAAATTAAATTTGTATTTTCTTCAAACACATTATTTGGAAGAACAAAGGATCCATGTGCTCCTGTTAAATATATATTATCGTTTTTCCTTAACCCTTTTATATAACCTGAACAGTAACCATAATTCAGATGTGGCTGTCCATTTTTTTCTTCCTCATAAGTATGAATTCTAATAGCAAAGGTGAGATTGTCCGAGTTGCTTGAAGATATAGAATAAAGCCTTGCACATAATCTCTGCCCTTTTTTCCCTCCATCCTGGGGGTTATTTTTATCTTCCCCTCGGGCTACCTCCTCATAATAAGGAATCACCCCACATGACTGCCCCTCTAAATATTTGAACATACCCCCATGGTCTATTTCCAAATGGTACACTTCATGCAGGGCATTCTGTCTTACCAAATTTACCTTGTCCACTAATTTACATTTTAGTGGGTTTTTAATTTTATACATATTCGTGTAGCTATTCCCTTCTGCGTTGGAGTAATGTCGGAGGTGCTTCCTCTTCTTGCATAACGTACACCCATTTTTTACGAAGAATGATTTTTTAATTTCATAATTTTTTTTTCCCCATGCTGGACATGGGTTAACCTTGTCCAAAGTTACCCCCCCGCCGATCGTCACTGGAAGGACTAGGAGTACCACTGACAGTTTCATTTGAGGGGCTATGTTTTTTTTTTTTTTTTTTTTTTTTTTTTTTTTTTTTTTCGTCTCTGCAGTGCGGTGTGCCTTACGCTGCA
>NW_012192601.1:289293-290433 GCF_000956335.1 Plasmodium fragile | reverse complement strand
TTTTTTTTTTTTTTTTTTTTTTTTTTTTTTTTCTATATTCGTCTCTGCAGTGCGGTGTGCCTTACGCTGCAGTTCACTACACCGCAGCTGATCACGTCGGTGTGGCCCTAGGGCACACACAGCCTTGTGCATGCCCCCCTTTTTAAATCTCTTCACCTCCTCGGCTCAAATTTATGCCCCCACAATTAAACCCGTCTTGAGACCATATATATATACCGCGTAAAACGTAAACATGTATGGCGACCATATGAAGGGTGTAACGCCCGTCAAACTATTGCTGGTGAGAGATTGCCTCGTCCTGGGTGCACATTCAGCGGGCAGACACACTCACTCCGGTTGTGAAAGTTTCACAGAATTATCCCCGTTGCACTCCTCAAAAATGGTTAACTCTTAGCCGCATCGTGGTACAAATGCCGCTGACGGGGCTATTAAAAAAAAAAAAAAAAAAAAAGAGGCAACAACAGATCGCGTTGCCGTTTATTCTTTGTTTTGTAAAAAGAGAAAGGAGAAAGAGGGGGACTAGCATCACTGCTTTTATTAATGTACCTCATTTAGTGAACGTAGTGTGTGTATGCCGTGTACTTTGCAAAAAATGAATTGCACTAATGGAGACTACACTCAGTTGTTTTTCTCTTCTAATTTTTTTTTTTTTTTTTCGAATGCTTCACCCATTGTGTTGGTGGTATTCGCTGTATTTTTTTTTTTTCAGTTCCTCTATGAGGTACAAAAAAAAAAAATATTTATCAAATTGATTTTAGTAACACCATTTACACGCTGCCATGCATGAAAATGCTACACCTTTCGCAGTCGTCTTCATCTACCGCTCCCAGTCGACAGGCACAGCGTATTCAAATGTTATCCCGTGCGTGTAATAAAAGTATATTTATATGTGTACATGTATATGCAAAATATGCGCACCACATTCACGCCCGACACAAAAGGCGCATAAATAGGTATTTTTATTTATGCAGATGTTTTTTTTTTTTTTTTTTTCACTCCCCCTCTACATGTGAAGATAACCTTTGGTGTTAATCTTAAGCGGGAAGCCCCTGCCTCTATACCTTCGCGCGAGAACGTAAGTGCGGGCTTGTATGTATACCTTTGCGGGGTTAAAAAAAAAAAGAAAAAAAAAAAAAAAAA
>NW_012192601.1:284555-286479 GCF_000956335.1 Plasmodium fragile | reverse complement strand
GGGGTTAAAAAAAAAAAAAAAAAAAAAAAAAAAAAGGCACATCGTCTACCACATCCTGTGGTTGGGTGGACTCTGCAAAAAAAAAAAAAAATAAAAAAAAATAAAAAAAATAATGTTATAAAATGGCAAGCCTAATTATATAACAATGTAGCCATGTTGGTAATGCAGCAGTTATATAAAATATAGCAGTGTAGCAATACGACGCAGCAGTTAAAAAAAAAAAAAAAATGTACGTGCTTGGTCAAAAATAATAAGCAACCACAGTTTTGCCATTAGGAAAGGAGCAAAACAAAACATCACAGAAGGAGAAGGAATGGTAAAGTAGCCACCAAGTGACAGTTTAAAAGAAGAAGAATAAAAAAAAAAAAAAAAAAAAAACAGCGTAACAATCATCTGAGGCCAATTGACGCGAACCAAGCTAACAGAGCCCGAAGGAGAAGCATATTTTTTAACACTTGTGGGTTTATATATAACGAGCCCGGTAGGTCACATGACAGCATTTTGTGCTTCATTTCTGTGCCCACCGTTAGTGAATTAATTGAGGCAAAGCGTTTGTTAGTTTACTTGTTTGTTTTTTTATCTCTTCGACATACAGAACTGTATAAAAAAAAAAAGGAGTACGTAAAAAATGCCGCGCGCTTTACCGCAGTAACTTTTATCCTCATGAAAAACTGTCGTATGTTTATTCAAATACAGAAAGTGAAAGGTACCACCTGAGGGGAGGGGTAGAGATTCCCTTCAGGATACTTTTTTTTTTTTTTTTCCAATGAGGAGAAAACTCAAGCTACATGAATTATAGAAGGAAAGAAAAGTAGACTGTTCTCTTCGTGCCACTTTTTGCACAACGAAATTTGGTGCCAACACGGGACAGCCTAAACCCGTATGGAGTGTATACACTCCGGTGTACAAGCAAAAACGGTTGGGGTGTCTGTATGGGAAAGGTCCTCTTCACCTTCAGACATTCCACCATCCGCACGAGCACCCCCAAAAAAATTAACGTAAAATAATAATTTGTGTGAATAAAATTTGGACCCATTTTTTTTCTGCCAAAAAGGCGATTGGCAAAACAAAATTTGTAGAGTGGAAGGATTTCCCTAAACTGTGTATGCACGGGGAGACAAAAGGAGGGAGGACAAGAAGTGCTTGCCCAAGCCATTGCCAATTGGGGGAACCGCTCCTCCAAACACCAGCGCTAAAATGAGAACACACGCCTCTACCGCTGAGTGATCACATATGCGACATTGAGTGAACAAGTGAACCCAGAGAAGGGAGTCCCCCTTTTGTACACACATGAAGGCCCCACGTGGAGTATTATTCACGTAGACGTAGTAATACGCCTGTAATATAAATATATATATATATCCTGTATATATTTTTACCGTATACACACCTCACTGGTGTACAAGTCCTTGGCCAAGAGGACTCGCTCAAGACAAAACAGTGAAAGTGGAAACGCCAGAAGATATAAACCTCCCCCCACCCCACTCTGTGCTCGTCTGAACGGTGAAGGAACAATGGATATAAGCAACAAAGAAGAAGAAAAAAAGTACCAAAATATAATTACAGAAAAATTAAGGGAACTGCTAGGGGAATATGAAGTGGACATTTTGACTGAGTACGTGTGGCACATGGCCGGCAATGCCCAGAGTACACGGGAGTTCATATGCAATGAGCTAAAGGATTTCCTGGGAGACCACGTAATTTTGCATGCATAAATGTTTTTTGTGGAGGCCCATTTTGCGGGGGGTGTATACCCCCTCTACTCTGCAGGGAGGAAATTTTACTCCCCCTGAAACGGCATTAACATATCTCCACATAGAAGTCTTTCGCCTTATTCTGACTACTACACGGGGCAATACTTAAGCATATTAGAATGATTTCCAATTGCTATTCTGCCTCTCCCATTTTTTTTTTTTTTTTTTTT
>NW_012192601.1:281570-284455 GCF_000956335.1 Plasmodium fragile | reverse complement strand
TTCTGCCTCTCCCATTTTTTTTTTTTTTTTTTTTTTTTTTTTTGCCCCACTATATGTAGACCACCGTGTTTGTCACCTGGCTAATGAAGCTCATGAGTGATATAAAAAAACCAGTAAAGAGTGACAGCTCCCTGAAGAATGAAAAGTCGTATAAGTCCGAGAGTGTCAAGGATAGGCATCACGGCGAGGCTTCTCGGTCCAACCGGAGCAGAGGTAATATCGAATTCACCGACTCCCTAAATGGGGGTGCCCCCCCAACCCCGTATGGGTGTTATACGCCTTTGTGGGTTAACCGTGTGTGAGCCTACTTCTGATCTTCTCCACAATATGTTTACCTTTCGTGACCCCCGTCCCCTTTTTGTAGAATCCAAGTCAAGAAACTCCGTCACTCAAGGAAGGAGAACGAAGGTTCGTGACGCGTCGTTCTTTCCACGTCTAATCCTAAACCCTGAAAAATAGGGCTACACTTAAAAAAAAAAAAATTTCAAATTTTGCCGTGCTATTTGTGCCGTGCCTCCATTTTCTGCACGCGTCTTATTTCGCGCAACATGTTGCCCACCCCCTCGCCTTCACAGGATCAGCAAAGGGATTATGACTCCAGTAGAAGAGACACGTCCATTACAAGGAGGCGGTCCAGGAGTTACAGAAGCAGAAGTAGAAGCAGCAGGTACTCGCTCAACGATGCAGATTCGTTTAACAGAAGGAGAAACAGAAAAAGACAAAGGGGAGGAATAGGCACAAGATCGGTATCATCTAGCGTGAACGCGAGAAAATTTCACTACGACAGTAACCGACCTAGACCCAAGAGAGGCGACAAAGACATGGAACGAATGAAAGGAAAGGATGATTCTAAGTACAGAAGGGTCGGCAGAAGTGGAAGTAACTCAATGGCCCCGAGTAGAGTCATCTACGTGGAAAAGGAAGAAGAGAAAAAACTCAGGAAAATTGAAGCACTGCAGGACGGTGCTAAGAAAAGGAATGGTAAATGAAACCTTGCCCACTCCGCGTGCTGTGCTTTGCAAAATGATGTGACCAGAGGCATGTGCATGAATACCTGTTCAGTGTTCTACAATGATGTCTGCGTCAGGATGGGGGGATAGGCCACTCCGCCATTTGCCATGCCGAGGGAGCCGTTTCGAAAAAGACCACCTGGCTAACATAAATGTTAATGTATACATAAACGAAAATGTTCATTTTTTTTTTTTTTTTTTCCTGCATTTCCAAACGCAGATATGGACGGCAGACGAATGAGCGACAGCGGGGATGACTACAACTCCAGCGAAAAGAAAAACAAGGCCATTCTAAAGTAACCACATCTTCAGAGGGAGAAAAAAAAGAAAAAAGAAAAAAGAAAAAAGAAACATTGCATGTGGTTGTTGTTCGCCCCATGTTTGCTTGCAGTAATAGCGGCCTCCCTTTTGGGGCCATATATACATTTGTAAGCATCGCCCCAGCACGTTTTATTTTTTTTTTTTTGTCACCTCTTTGCAGACCCAATCCCCAATTTGGAGGAGATAATCAGATGCCGTTTTTGCAAGCAACTGCGACGAGTAAGTGAAATGAGGGACGCTGAAGGAGATGGGGCGATAAGTATTCGAGATAGTAGTAGCCCCCGACAGCTCCCTCCCCCACATGCGAGACGACACCATCGAGTGTGCAACGCGTTACACATATAAGTTGCAGTCCCCACACATATGTTTCTCCCCACTTTTCCCCCCTGTGTCACTGTAGACATGGCGAATCACGACATGCACAACTTCCGCATGAACAACTACCCATACGACAATGTGGGAGCGCAAGCGAATTATGAAAAAGGAATGAATCCTCCAGGGGGAAATTACCATCCTGGAAATTATATGTTAAATCAACAGAAGCTAATTGATAATAACACCATCAGTGGTAACAACTTCATGCAGACCAACATGCACAATAATAGCTTCGTTAATAATAGGCACCCGAACAGTGGCCTGCATCACCCTAATCGAATGCTCTTTAATGCGCACATGAATAAAAAAGGTCCTCACCCCCCAGCAAATTATGTGAACCCTAATAGGTATGCCAACAGTGTAGAAAAAAAGGGCAGCAACAAGTTTATGCTCCCTGTTTTGTACGTAACCATGTAGGATGGATGCTAAGTGTGCTTCTGAGGGGGAATCCCCTTTGCAAACGAAGAAATGTATATTTATTTATTTTATTTTTTTTTTCCCCTCTCCCGCACTTCCCACCACAGCACACTGAATCCCAGGAATAATCAGCACAATATGTTTTTCACGAATAATATGACCAAGCCGACTCCACCTCCTCCTTCGTATAATCCCCCCCTACCCGTGTACACATCACCAAACTTTACACCCCCTACCTTCACGTCTCCTGCGAATGCAAGACAGAAACATATGAATACACATCATATGCCCATGGACAGAAGGGTTCCTATGAAGGGTCAAACACCCAATGGGTCCCACCCACCAAATGAAGATGCTCTCACGGCGCAACAGAATGTGCAATCTGATACGGCCCTAAACGACCCAGCTGCTATGAAGGAAGATGGTCAGCAATTAACTTCAGAGCAGCAACAGCCAGGGTCAGCAGAAGGTGGTGTTCAGGGGATTGGCGACAACAGCATGAATTCGATGGGACTGATGAATTCAGGTAAGTGGCCCCAAAAGGAAGAAGCAATTCTTCTACAGACTAACTTCATGTCCTAACTACGTCTTCTTCACCAATGTGTGTACAATTCTCTCTCTTGTGTATCTCCTCCGTCGCATGTATATATATATATATATATATATTCCTCCTGCTATCACCCCCCTTCTGTGCAGACGCTCCCCAGGGACCCAACCCGGACGACCCAGCGGATCCCAAGAACACCTTTGCAAAGGTGAGAC
>NW_012192601.1:273878-278270 GCF_000956335.1 Plasmodium fragile | reverse complement strand
TTTTTTTTTGTGCGTATGCAATTACGCATACCCTTGAGCCACCCCACATATATATATATATATATATAACGTCATCCCATGCGTCCCCCTTTTTCTTCCAGAATTTGCCCGAAGTTGGTATGAACGGATATTTCCTCAACAAAAAATTAATAAATAACAACGACAAAGGGAATAACAACGGCACCAATTTTGAGGATAAGGTAGCCCAGATTTCCATCAGCATGCCAAAGACCCCACCAGAAATGAAAAAGGACAACAGAACGAAAAGTGGTTATAACGCAAATGAATACCTTCAGAGTATGCTAGATGCAGAGGGACAGGAATTGAATCAAGACCACATGATACACGAGCATGGAGGTCAACTGAATGGGAATAACAATTTAGGGCAGGCAAATGGACAACAGATCGTTGGAGATGAACAGGGGGTTGACCCCGCAAATGGAGAAGGCACCAATGATTGTGGCACAGTAGATAATGCGGGAGGAGAATCCCATGAGCATCAACTCGCAGAAGACACATGCACGAATGAGACAAATGAAAAGGGAACCCTCGATTACAATTGTTTCAACATTGTAGTTAACCCGGACGGTGTAGCAGGGGCAGAACAGGAGCAAGGGGCCATAAACCCATCGGAGGCTAATTAAAAAAATGCCACCATTGCTTGTCTTCTCTTTTTGTGTTTCCTCGCAGTTTGCAGCGCGCGTGGTGTCTTTCGGGAGAGACGTCCGCCGCGCGCATCACAACTTATTATTTATTATTTACGCGCACAATTCTTAACCGGAAAAAAAAAAAAAAAAAAAAAAAAAAACTATATGTTTTTCACCCATCGCATGTGCAATTTTTTTTTTTTTTTTTTTTTTTCCTCTTTTTAATTAGCCCACCCCTCATTTACCGTCACTATCTTCAGCTTTTTTTCTTTTCTGCCCTCTCCCCAATCCTATTACCAGCTTTTAATCCATCACCTATGTACATAGTGAATTATGAATCATGAGTTATGAATTAAGAGTTATGAGTTATGTGTAAATATATACATACACACGTATGTATATAAAATTTTTTTTTTTTTTTTGCCGATTAATTTTGCAATGTTGTATTGTAATTATGTTGTATTTACTTGGTTGTTTTTTTTTTCTTTTTTTTTTCAAAGTTTACAAATTTCAATTTACACCAACCATGAACACAACTCTCGTAAAAATTAAGCAACCGTTAAAAATAATTTCCTTTTTTTTGTTCACATTGAAAAAAAAAATGCGGACGCTACACACGCTACGATGGGAAGGTTAGGGCGCGGGGGAATACGTTTATTTGTCACGCGTTGTAGAATGTTACATGTACATGTGCGTATGGAGGCCAAAGGTTCAGGATGTATTTCTGTGAGTTCATAATTCCTCCTGCGGCAGGAGAGTCTTTCTGTCCCATTGGTCCAAGGTACAATACGGGAACCTTATTGCGCTCGCCCGGCATAAATGTCATACAAATGTAAAAAAAAAAAAAAAAAAAAAAAAAAAAAAAAAAATATGCCTACGTAGATAATATGTACATATATATATGTGTACCTTATGTGCACCTGAGCACCGCGACCCATTCTACAGTTTTTCTTGGAGCTCCGCCGGGCTGCAATTAACTAAGCGAAGTCGCACCTCCCCCTGCGCGCACGTAGGTAGCACGGAGGAAAAAAACCATTAGAAGCATTTGTCATATTCCATTTTACACATGATTGGTATTTCCAGGGAGAAATATAGGAAACACTGAATGGGGAAAAGAACGCAGCAAAAAAAAAAAAAAAAAAAAAAAAAAAAATGAAAACAGGAGAAAAGGAGAAAAGGAGAAAAAGCTTTATCGGCATCTTATCTCCATTTCGATCACCACTAAGGAAAGATGACACCTCGATTTGATGATCCCATTTTGCATGTACAATTAGTACTTTCTACATCTGCCCATGTGAAGCGGATCATCGCACACATGTGTGGTAACGGAGTTTGATTCTCCAGAACGTTTTTTTTAAAAGTGTCCTACCTTCGGCTGCACATCTCTCCCGCCGCAGGTCGTCGCCACGTCCGCACACCGCCGCAACATGAGCACATATGGGACGCTGCTCAAGGTGACCTCGTTCGGAGAGAGCCACGGAAAAGCAATCGGGTGCGTAATAGATGGGTTCCTTCCAAACATTGAAATAAATTTCGAGTTGATACAAAAACAATTAAACAGGAGAAGACCAAATCAGTCCAAGCTAACGAGTAACCGAAATGAACAGGATCAATTAATTGTCCTTTCAGGTTTTCATGAAAATAAAACTTTAGGAACACCAATCACTTTCATAATTAATAATGAAGATGTGAAAAAAGAAAATTATTCCTCCTTGATAAATATTCCCAGACCCGGACATGGGGATTATACATATTTTAAAAAATATAATGTGAAAAATAAAAGTGGAAGTAGCCGTTTTTCCGGCAGAGAAACAGCTACCCGTGTGGCAGCAGGTGCTTGCATAGAGCAGTGGTTGAACAAATTTTACCAATGCACTATCGTTTGTTATGTCCACTCGGTGGGCAATATAAGGTTACCTGAACAGATCATCACAAATTTTGAACGCAACCCACCCTCGAGAGATTTAGTCGACACCTATGGGGCTGTCCAGTACGACGAAAGGAGAGGCATCTTCATCGATTTCTTCCGCAATGTGTACAACGCTGATGGGGAGTTACTTCAGGAGGGACCGTTTCCCACTGGAGAAGCCGCTCCCACACATGAACGCATAAACAGCACAGGTGAGTACACCCTGCTGCAAACCAGATGCCCTCATCCATTTACGGCAGTCCAAATATGTTCATACATTTTAAAATTAAAAGAAGCGGGGGATAGCGTAGGGGGAGTAGCCACTTGTATTGTGCATAATGTGCCTGTAGGCATTGGAGAACCTATTTTTGAAAAAATGGAAGCAGAATTGGGCAAAATTGTTCTTTCCATTCCAGCAGTGAAGGGTATCGAATTTGGTAGTGGGTTTGACGGAACCTACATGCTCGGGTCGAATCATAACGATGTGTTCACCACGTTGGATGCATCACAGGAGAGGCCTTATCAGAGGGGGTGGACTCTCACGGATCCGCTTGACAAAAAAGGGGGGGAAGAAAGTCATGTAGAGGAAGGCAATGTTTTCGAAAAAAACGACTGCCATCGATGCGACCATACGTTTAATCGACCCGACCATACGTTTAATCGACCCGACCATACGTTTAATCGATCCGACCATACGTTCACTCGATTGCGCCATCGAGTCGACGACTCGATGCGGGAAGCTTCTCCACCTAGTGACGAAAAACTACTCATCACAACAACTAACAACTGCGGAGGCATCTTAGCAGGAATAACAACAGGAAATAATATTGTCTTCAGATCGGCCATAAAGCCAGTGTCGTCCATACAAATAGAAAAGGAAACTTGTAATTTTTTTGGACAAAGGTGTAAACTCAAAGTAAAAGGAATGCATGACTGCTGCATTTTGCCCAGACTGCCCCCCATCATTGAAGCCTCCACTAGTATTGTAATCGGAGATATGATACTGCGACAAGTGGCTAAGTATGGCCATAGCAACCTTCCCTCTGTGGGGCACCTCTCCCCTTCGACGGAGTAGTAACCCCGACAAAAGTCTGTTTACGCATGCGAAAAAGAAGAAGAAAAAAAAGGAGAAAAAAATAAGCAGAAAAAAAGGAGAGAAAGAAAATAAGCAGAAAAAAAGAAGAAAAAAAAAAAAGGGGGGTGGGCTTTCCTTCTCTCATAGGTATACTCGCTCTTCAGAGCATTTATGCCTATCCATTGTACCATTCCCTTTTTTGTAAAAAAAAGTCACAAAAGGAAATAAATTTATGGCCCATGGGCAGTCTTATCCAAACTACACTCATTTGTGAACCATCGCAGTGGAATAATGTATGCACACGGCGTGAGAGAAAACAAGAAAAATAAATTAACAACAGTTACACCCCGCATCGACGGAAATAATGTTACATCCCGTTGGAAGCAGGGTGTACAAATTTGAAAATGTGGTTTAATTCGCCTAAGCCATCAAGCCATGTGTGTGTGTTTTTTTTTTTTTTATTTCCCCCCTTACAACTGTTTTACCGCATTTTATCATACTGCACGCTATCACATGTCGATTATCCTTTTTTTTTTTTTTTTTTCCCTGCCTGTGCAACAATCGAGGGGACGGATTGCCCCTTCAATTCAAGCATCCCTTTCGCTTTTCTCTTTTTTTTTTTTGTTCTGTCGAAAATTTCGAAGTCTTCTTCCCCTAGTGATGAATTATGGCATGGCAAAACATTTAAGCCAATTTGTTTACCCCCCTCATGTAACTAAGACATTTTGTCCATAATGTTGTGCAAAAAAAAAAAAAAAAAA
>NW_012192601.1:266645-271178 GCF_000956335.1 Plasmodium fragile | reverse complement strand
AAAAAAAAAAAAAAAAAAGGAAAAGAGGAAAATAATTATTATTCCTTTGAAAGACGAAACAAGGGTGAATGCTCCACAGAATAAGTCCCACATGTCGATCCGTTATGTAGCCCATGTGAAAAGTCATTTCGGGAGAGCAGACCAACATCCAAAATTCACGTGATGGTTAAAAAGGCATCGCACTGATGAACCGCTACATTTGCGCAAACGAACACAGGTATAGTTTTTCTCCAATAGAGTACACATGGGTTAGCAGACGGAAGTGGGGGTGATGTCGTATGCGCGCGGGTATATGCTTACACGTGGAGATAGTCATGCGGTGGCTGCCCAGGTGCCGTCGTGCGCAATTATTTGTCGTCCTATAAGACCCGTGCGACGTTGTTTGTGGCACATGTCCCATCATCAATCACGTATTTACATTTATACGCCGCTTATATACCGCCTATATCCTGCTTACCCGCGGAACATTTGTTCACTTGAGCGGGAGAAAAGGCGATTACACACTGAAATGTATACCAGCTAGTAGAAAAAAAAAAAAAGGAAAACACGTTTCCCTTGCACGGAAAACATCCATTTTGAGGAAACACTGCGCATGAGAATAACTACTAATAACAGAGACATAGCCTCCAAACAAAGGCACACATTCGAGGGGGAGAGGAAAAAAAAAAAAAAGAGGAATGTAAGAAACATCAAAACGACGTGTGAAATGGAAAATAATGTTTAATAAAATATTTCCTTATGGAACATCCTGTCTGAAAGTTCATTTTCCAAAGAATGCGCATGCAGTCAATATCAGATGGATTGACAATACACGTAACGAACATGCAAAGCAAATTAAAAAAAAAAAAAAAAAAAAACGCCATTGAAAAGCTAACAACACAGCTAAAATAGGAAAAGAAAATGCGCTTTTTTAACAGCAATATACAAATCGTCTTAGGCGGAAAAATGCGTAAGAGTGTGCAATTCTCCATTCCTTCATTGTTCCAAATTGCTACACAAATGTGAGTCAGCAGGGAAAATTGATCCACCACAAAATGCGACGCACGGCGTTGCCAAATGTGGGATGTTAACTTGTGAGGAGTACTGAGCACAGCACGCACGTGTATCTTCCCATTTATACGTAAACGTTAATACGTTCACGTTTATACATTGACATGTATACGTTAACCTTTTTTAAGTGTTCCATTTCTTTTTTATACATGTATTGTTCTTTTTTTGTCGAAAGGAACTGCCTTTACACCTTTGTTACACCATCGAGTTGCTAACCCATTTATTTGTTTCCCACCTCCTGTCGTCCCCGCAAAGCAAGTGCGCTCCATTTTTACCTTGCTGTACAGGTGATAATTGTCAAAAAAGAGATATACCTTGGTGGAAACATTTTGTATACAACTCTGTGATTTTAACAAAGTTAAAGATACCCATTTACACGTCATGAAAAACCATGTAAGGAATGCTCCTCCTTTTTTATTACCCAAAATAAGATTTAGGTTGTAATTTTTCTCTCTTTTTTTTTTTTTTTTTTTTTTTTCCAACATGTTATGCAAACGTGTTAGTAATGCACCAAAATTGTGCATCGAATTTTTCGATCAATTCATTATAAGTTCTGTTTACAAAAAATATGTAGACACCATTGGAAGTTTATTTCCCTTGCTTGCAAACATGTAGGTACACAAGTTGATGATGAAATGCGGAAAATATTCACATGTGAAAAGGGTTCTCTTCTTTATAATGAAGGTACCACCCTGCTCTTCGTATTTATTATTTCCAGTCAGCTGGTTTTTATTTAGAAAAATAAACACACCATGTTTCCTTTTCGCATGCAAACTTGTGTGTCTTCTATGCATTTTCCCCCTTACACCTGGAAATTTGTTGGTCCAGAAATGTTGTTAATTTGAGCTTACAAATGAGCTATGTGAGCCCTTATCGCTCAAATATGCATTTGTCAATACTTATAGAAACAATAAAAAAAAAAATGGAAAAACAACTGACAAAATAATATGACTTTGTTCCTTTTTAAGGAATTATGTAAAAGGCATTACAAAGGTATGCAAACATTTTTCCATGCTTTTATAATTTCTATTTTTTTTTCTGTCCTCATTTTTTTTTCCTTACTCGTGTACCACTTTGTTGTTTAGCCTTTCGTTCATATTTTGTTCCCCTCCTTTTGATTACTTTTTGTTCTTTTTTTGGTTTCCCCACCTCGTTCGCTAAATTAGCATTTGCCCCCTTAAACCATAGTAATGGCATTACCAAGACCATGGGGACCTCCTCTCTAATGCTCATTTTTACATGTTATAGTTGAACAAAAGGGGGAACAAATCTAATTCAATGTATCAATAGAGCAAATCAGTACAGCGTGCCACTTCAGTGCGTGCGCATAGGTACATATCGTATGCGCGCGTGAGGGTACGTGAATTTTTGCACACATAGATATATGTACATAAGGGCGCACCCAAGGAAGCATCTAAATGCCTTGCAACAGGAGCGCCGGACTCAGATGTTCAGTCGAATTTTCAGTCAATATTTCCAGCTGAATCCTCCAGCTTTGTCACAAAATTTATCGCAGCTGTGGAACACGGGGCATACACGCGTTGTGTAAGCGCAGCCCGACATTGAAAATCGAGTCGTCATTTATTTACGTGAAGAACCCCTTTCTGCCGTGTTGGGCAATATTGAACATGAGAAACAGTTTGATGAGGCACGGAAGAATGCAGAAACAAAAAAAAAACAATAAAAAAAAAAGGAAAAAGCGAAAAAGCCTAAGCGTATGAATAAATGATTACATGTACATGTACACATTTACACAACCTACGCATAGGCCTCATTGTAGAATCGCCAAAACCATAAACACTGAATCGTTTTTTTTTTTTTTTTTTTCCTGGTGCGGGGTTATGGGAGGAAAAAAAAAAATAATAAATAAACGCTATGCATTCTCATCGAAACATCCACGTTACGCAATTGGTAATTTTCTGTCACTCGATTCAAACAAAAAAGTGACATATATTTAATTTAAAAAAAAATACAAGAAAAGAAAAATACACACTTGTATATATGTGTACATATGTATACGTTTAGATCCACATACAAATGTGTAATCTCATAAGAAAAAAAATAGTGATAAACAATTCCTCCTTCTGATAAGATCACTCCACCAAAAGCGTAAACCTTGGAATCGGGTGTGCACAAAAAGGTAGACATATTATTTGAACAAAATCAAAGGAGGGCGCAGAAGTAGTCTTACACCCGTTGGGGGAAATTAATACTTCGACGGTCGACATTGTAACTGCATGCCTGTAGATGAAGCGAATTCGAAACCATCGACGGACAGACTGCTAAATTGACGGAGCAAACCAGGTGATGAACGAACTGGCAAAATAAGGCTCCAAGGACAAGTCAAACCGAATGAACAAGATAGAACAGAACATACAAGTATACTTGTGTGTGAACAATTACCCATGTACATATCAGCGCTAAACGGGAATAAGAAATGTTTCAAAAAAAACAACATAAGCTTATAACGTGTAAACACACAGTTGCATATCGAATTAACGGAAGAACCTTTTCTATGGTCATTTTTGTGCCCTTCACATATAACCCATATAGGCACTGAAAACGGAAAAGACGTTAAGTGCTAAACGTGTGTGTTCACGTAACCAAGTAAGGCAAACGTACAAAAAAACACACTTTACGCCATTTTATACGAGTAAATAACCCACCAGGAGGACACATTCCTTCCCTTTTTTCTTTCCTACTATGAAATATATTTTGTCTTATTCTACAACAAACGTAACTCTACAGTTCTTTTCCCATCACTTTTAATTTGCCCTATAACCAAAGTATAAATATTATACATAGAGTAAATAAGAAAAAAAAAAAGTCATAAAATTTCAAAGAAAATTCTAAAGCATTTCCCATTTTTAATTTCGTTTATTTCTTTTAATTTACATATAGATCTGCTAACTTTTTTCTTTTTTTTTTTTTTTCCTTCTTTTTTGGCTGTTTTGTGTGTACATGCAGGTGAAAAAGAAGCAGAAAAAAAAAAAAGCTAGCAAGATGAAGTGGTTATGACATTGTAAAGTTGCACATTTACATGTATAAGTTTGCACGTGACCATGTATAATGCTTATTCCCATAGGTATGTAAAGACACCTGTAGGTTCTGCAAGCACGGCAGGAGGCATATAAGTACGCCCCCAGACATGTACTTGCTGGTGAATGTATACACGTAGGAGGATAGGAACATATTTACGTACACTTCTGTGCTTGCTTGTATGTATACATAACATATATATTGTGAAAGTGTGAATGCATTTATGTAGCCCTATTCTGCGTGTTCATATGTACTGTCAATTAAAGCTTAAAAGAAAATGCTTCAAAGTTTTACATATACATGTATAATATCCTGTGTAACATTAATTTTATTGCTTGTTCATGTAAAAATGTGTTACATTAATTCTTAGTTTGGGAAATTCTTCATCCTTACCTGCATCACCATTTGTTTCTTTTCTTTTTTTTTTTTTTTTTTTTTTTTTTT
>NW_012192601.1:263579-265937 GCF_000956335.1 Plasmodium fragile | reverse complement strand
AAAAAAAAAAAAAAAAATATATACCACAACACAGAACATTATAGTACAATACAGACCATTTGTTCTTTTTCCTTTTAAATGTACGTGGCTATATTTTAAAAGCAAAATACATGAAACTTATGTGTAGGTCATCAGAACTCCGTGCTTTTACACGTTGGTCCCATTTTTCAGCCATTTTGACCTCAACGTTTTTAAGTTAAATGAGTGCTTTATTTAATATAAATGAGGCTGAAGGGAAAAATATGATGGCCCCTTTAAACTTTATTGTCTTTAATTTGTGAGTAAAAAAAAAAAAGGGAGGAAAATTGTAAAATTGTATACGTGCATGCACTTATTTGTATATGTACATATTTAAGCACATGTTTAAGCAAATATTTAAGTGTATGTTTCATGCATTTATTTGTTTTTGTTTTTTCCTTTTCCGTTCCCTTTTTTGTGGGTCTATAAAAACATGTTGCTTTTGTTTGTGCCAACAACAATTTTTGCGTCACCCCCACTGCATGGAAAAATCTGCATGTACACGACTTTTGTTGAAGAGGTGCGCATCGATCCATTCGATGGTTGCCCCGTTAATTCCTCATTCTGCACCTTATTCACTTAACACTTTGACGCTTGACAATATAAGCAACCAAAGCTGCACAGATAATTGGAGGATGCCATTTTTTGTGCCCACAGGCCTGTTTCACTGTGTCCCATATTATGCACACGCTAATTTTTAACCCCTTACACATGTCATGCGCGTGACTGCATGTGTGAGTAGATGTGTATACGTCTGTATGCCCACACATGTATACAATTTTACACGAACATATGAACCCATACACACATATAAAGTAGTGTATTACACCACATGTTGCCGTGTGGCTGAATGGCAAACACCAAGCACAGACGTTAAGTCATAGCATGTTGTTTCCTACTCTATGTCATTTTCACAAGCACAACTACAGCCACAATAGTGTACACAGTGTGTCATTTTACCATACTGACACAGTGAGTATAGGCCGTTTTTTGTGTTCACAGAAGCATCAAAATTGTGATTTCCACGCTTCATATTTTTGTGACATCGTTTTTATTGTACTCACCAATGAATATGCCTCTAACGCATGCATATTATATACATTATATATATATGGACCTCTTTTGTTGTTATTGCTTTTTTCAATTACCCTTTTTTTGGTGTATAATTTATTACTCATTTTTACACGTTGCTTTTTTCCATGTTAGAATAGATCGCGTGAAACGGCTTTACAATCCTTTTGAATTTTCGTGAGCATTCTTTTTAAATCTCTTTTTTAAAGGTCCTTATAACGCTGATGCTATTTTGCCGCTCCCATTTATGGTCACCCCAGAGTTCTCTCAAGGGGGTGCGCTGATTTCACATTAAACTTATTCGTTTGACCATTTCATGAACGAACACTCACCACTGCGACAGAGCATTTTGAGAGCCAAGAGGAGGAGAACAAGAACCCCTGCTTCTTCACTTCTCGTTTAATTAGTTCATGTCAATGTGCCACCTCTGTTAGTACACGAACTTGGTAAAATTGGGCCGTTAAATAAAATATATTTTTGCATATACGCATCCGCGACGGCCTGTTTCGATGAACCACAAACATTTTCATTCTTATGTTCAATCTAATTATAACTTTAATTATCATTCTAATTATAATTTTAATTATTACTTTAATTATCACTTTAATTATTACTTTAATTATCACTTTAATTATTACTTTAATTATCACTTTAATTTTACATCGCCCCTTGATGACCTGAACACCTTTTCTGTCTTACTAAACTATTCATGCACCGAAAAGTAAATAAAACGGCTTGCCTGATTGCGAGTGCGTTTGAGATTACGCAACGATTCGCTCTTAAAGGAGTGTCTCACTACACCGCAGTGTATTTTATTTTATTATTTATTTTATTTTTTTTTTTTTTGAATGAAAAGTGAGCGTATGGTTCCGACAACTTATCATTGCATGTTCTTTACCCCTCATCTGTAAACCTATGTGATTTATACAAGTCCATAAGTACATGCATGTGCCTATGTGCCGTATACGTGTGTATGTACACAAGTGTGCGCAAGACATTTATGTTTGTCGCAGGTTTTCCTGCCTGTGTGATTCTCTTACATGTATGATTTGCTAATGGCAGGTTGTAAGTGCTACACGCGTTTGTGCGCTGAGCGAGCGTAGCTGTGGCGTGCGGATTCTGTTACCCTTAAATCACGGCTGAGTGAGTTAAGGCAGAACTCGCATGGCTACACTGTAATGGCGACAATAGCTTAGTTTTGCACTGTTACGTATACCTGTACTTGTACGCATCTAATCGTAATTATTTCATTTTTTTTTTTTTTTTTTT
>NW_012192601.1:230590-262691 GCF_000956335.1 Plasmodium fragile | reverse complement strand
CCCCCCCCCCCCCCCCCTCATTTTGCCTATAAAAATGCGTTAACCGAGGGACACAATTTATGGTGCCTTAAGTGTGCGCATCCGTTATGCGTCGTTTTTGAATTTCCCGAGATTTTTTTTCTGTTCTGCACCGCGGTTCCGCTGCTTGGAAGTAGTGCACACGGGGACGGGGATCACTACTCACCCATGCCTAGGTGCTTACACCCTTGTATAAATGATGAACCGCGTGTTTACCATTGCGTATGTAAATGCGTACTTTTTTTTTTTTTTTTACATTTGAACTTTTTCTGCATATATGCTCACATAAATGTGTACTTAGCTACCTACCATTGTGAAGAGAAAAAAAAAAAAAAACCCAAAAAAAAGAAAGAATGTGATGACCTTTCTACACGGAGACAAGTGTGCTAATTTTACGTCTCCTTACGCTGCGTGTATGTGTCTTTATGGCTACAAGTGTTGTCTACGTGTTTATTCGTGTGTTCACCTGCATGTTGCGCGGTGGGCATATGTAATTGGCCCAGCACTGTGTATAACTCTCGCTTGATTTGCGCGCCATCTGATTATACGACATGTACGCAGCCATTATATAACTCGTGCTATACGTGAACCATATGTCACCCGTGTGTGGAGCATTTCCCTGTCTATATATATATATTTGCTTACTGACCTGCTATCATTTGCGATTCCCACCCCTTGCGCATGCACAATTAATGGTAGCCGAGAGTGTAATTAGGCACAGGTTTGAGAAAATCAAACGGTGAGAAAACGACGTCTTTGTTACCCATAAATATGTGTCCATGCAGGTAAACAAATTGCATGCTACTAATTTCCATGTGCATTTTAATAAACGGGACAGCGTTTCTCACAACGGGTTCCTATCATCCTTGTAATAATGTGTTTGCTTACATGGGCGTATGCAAAAATGTCTACAGGGGAATTATACACGCATGTATAATTATTTTGAATCTTTCAAGTGTAGTATAGATTTTTTCAAATTTTGCCTTTTTTTTTTTTTTTTTTTTTTTTGTTACATATTAGCTGATATATGTAGAACATTGTGATTAATTATATTTAAACATGTTAACTGATTTTTTAACATTTTCTATAAGTTCTTTTTTATTTCATTATTTTTTTTTTTCTGCTATAGTTTAATGAAAAAAAAAAAAAAAAAGATTATCGATCCTTAAGAAAGATGCCCCCAACAAAAGTGTCCCACAAAATTGAAAAAAAAAATATATATATATACTTTTTGTATTATCCATGCAAAAGTTTATTTTATTTCTTTTTTTTTTTTATTTGTTTTTCGCTTTGATTAAAAAGTGAGATATTCTTTTTTTTTTGTTTTTTGGAAGATTGGAGATTCTCGTCAATTCGCCCTTATTATCGGTAAGCAGAAAAAAAAAAAAAAAACAAAAAAGAGAGAAAAAAAAGGAAAGGAGAAAGCCGTATGAAAAAAGAAAAAACAACGGTCAAAATTCGAAACATTCGAAAAATTCGAAAAAAAGGAGCAAGTTGGAAAAATCGAAAAGTCGAAAAAAAAAGGGGGATCGCCGCGGAAAAAATAGCGACAACGCCGAAAAGTGTGTGCAATAGCGTGAGAGAAATTAACAAAAACCGATCGAACAGACGAACGGGTGAAGCATAACCGCGAGATCGTCCTCGGACTGTTCTGACTGCATGGCGTGTATGCAGAGAAGTGTGGTGCCGCTATATAAACCAGCTGGTACAATTAAGCGTATGCGTGCTCCATAATGTTTATGTGCATACGTAATCCTTTACACGCATGCTTCTATAAATAGCTATATACATTGTTGCTGTGCGCATGTGTTCCAATTTGCATGCCACCAATTTTTTTCATCTGGCACAACTTGTGGACGCCACCACCGCGGTGAAGGGAGAGAGAAAAAAAAAAACAAAAAAAAAAAAAGCATGGATTCATCCCGTTTCTTTCATATGCACGGCGTATTTTCAGGAGCCCCCTGAAACTGCGCAGACTTCTCACCATGTACAGATTGTTATACATTGTAAAAATATAAAAATGTACATTTGTTGTATGCGCTTTTTTAGTAATTTTCTTTTTTTTTTTTTTTTCTTCTTCATTTTGTCCCTGTCCCCTCTGTATCGTGGTCCAGATATTCCATGCTTTATTGTACTCTTTCTCCACAGAACATGGATAACATAGAAGAAGAGGAAACCGCCAAATTGGATGAGGAAAACGGGAAAATGAAATGTACAGGAACCACCACGAATTGCACTGGGGAGTTTTCAGCCCAACCAAATGACAGCCAAGAAAAAGTTTGTTACATGGAAGAAAAGGACACTCACGAAGGTTATACCAATCGTAGTGCTAACTGTGATATGCCAACAGACCAGCCGTTCGATACGTCGGTTATCGACCATGGGGGTGAAGAAACAGGAAGCATGATTCATGAAGAGGAGGATAAGCACGAGTGTGACGGCGCAGACAGAGAGGAAAATCGCAAAGTCAACAATGATATCCTCTGCGAGGAAATTAAAGCCCAGCCAAAAGATGAAAACGCGTCTTCACACATGAGGGGCAGCAGCAGTTGGGGGTTGTTCTATCCGGCGGAAAGTTGCCCATGGGGAGAAGCAGGCGTGGCAGCCATGGCAGCTGTGGCAGGTGGAACGGCTCAAATGGGCCACACAGGCGAAGCAACCCAAGCATCCCCTAATCGGAGCACTCGCCATGCGGGTGAACGGGAGGAAAAATTAAGCACAAATTGCACATGCACGAGGGACAACGTGTACCTGGGACACCACCAGCAGAGTACACAAAGTGCTCACATGCATAACCAGGCCAAGGAGGAAGAGAAGGAGGGTGAGGACGGGTATTGCAAAATTGGTACCCATCCAACAGTGAGCGCTATCCGAGTGGAGACCACATGCAGGAACGACCCAAATAATGATTCTGTTAGAATTGCCAACAACTTTGGCGCGTGCAAGCAGGGAACTGAAAAAAGGAAAGAGGAAATATTCGACGGAGGGGATGAGGAAGGTGAAATTGTGTGCACGGAGGGATATGAGAGAATAGGTGCGCTAAGAACTCAGGCCACATTAGGGGATAGGACCGATGCCATAATAGGGGCTAGTGGAGATGTTATAAAAGGGACTAGTGGAGATGTTATAAAAGGGGCTACAGGCGATACCAGAATAGCAGCTAGGAGCGAGGCCTGGAGCAGAACCCTGGGGAAAACCCCAAGCACTGACCAAAGAGTTGGTGAAATGAGCAACCTGAGCCATAACAGCAGCAAGTACACACAAAGTGCGTTTAGGAAGAATACTAACAAAATAAATAACGATTATCACTTAGCTAATGAGGAAATAGGTCAGAACAATGTGATTATAAAAAAAAAAACAATTACCCAAGAGGGTGTACTGTGCAGTACACCTCCAAGTGCGCAGGATATACCAGATGAGAACTCCCTTATTAACAGAACGCCAAATTACACAATTGGCCAAAATAATTTGTTCAATGTCACAGCAACTTCCGACCTGCGCAGTGATAACAGTAGGGGTAGCGGTGAGAAGGGTGAAAAGGGGGGAAAGGGGGACAGTACTATACTCATTGGTGACTTCGAAGAACACGCTCGCATTGTTGACGAGCAGAATTGCACAAACAGCACTCTAGTGGGTAGCGCCGAAGAGTTTATAACGGTTTGGGCCAGTGAAAAATCATGTGCAAGGCCTCATGTAAAATCGCATGTACAATCGGATGAAGCATCTGATACTCCGCTCGATGTGGCATCGAGGAGTACCATCCGTGCACACCCCGACGACGACCAGTCGAATCTTAAGCCCGATGAAAATCGAAGGAGAAAAGGAACTTGTCGCAGGGAAAGGGTAAAAATAAAAAAAAAACAACATTTTTTAAATATCAGCAGGGGGAGTAACACAATAGGAAGAAGAACAAACTTATCCTTTGAGCATCACCATTACCAGTCGTTTTTTCACCCCAAGGGAACATCTGCAACGCCAAGTACAGCCAAATATGATAGACTTCGAGGAGAACACCTTACTCCTAACCATAGTAGTCCTACACAGGAGAAGGATAATGTGAATAAAACTGACCATGATGAGTTGGAGGAATACAAAATGCTTGTTCAACATTCTGAGAAAGGAAAAACAATTACTGAGAATTGCCAAATGGACAGTAGCGACATGATTGAGTTAATTATAAAATCACATGTGCGTCGCACATCGTCCAGAGATGAAAGTGTGCAACAAGCCGACGTCCATGCGAATGTGTGTGCTGTTGAAAATAATCCCAGAAGCAAGGCCTGTTACGTACCTAATGAAGAAGCGAAGCCTGCACACTCGGAGGAGCAAAGTGGAACGGAACAGGAAGAACCCCCAAGTGGAATGTTACTCCCTGAAGGAGCGTTCCCCCATGGCCATATAACAAACCATGGAAGGCAAACTTTTGTGAACAGAAAGACAAATGAGCTGTTATATGATAAGGACGAAATAGAGGAGGGTGTTGATAATGTTGAAAAAGGCTATGTCCAGAGATCCCATTTGAGGAGCAGTGTGCATGGTGAAAAAGAAAGCGCCATGTTGATGAGGCTGACGATCCCGGTGAGCACAACCCCGCAGGTCGGTCGAGTGACCAGGATGAGCAGTTTAAAAAGGGCCCAGGCAAACAAAGGGAAAGACTTCACCAAGAGTATTGATCATAATTTTGTATTAGGAAAATTTTCAAAGGAAGGTGAAAGCATTAAGGGAAGGCACCATGATTCGAAGAAGGGGTTATCGAGTAACGCATGCTTGTCGTCGTCGGAAGGTAGTGATGGGTGTATCGATGCGGATGATCAATATGATGG
Organism: Plasmodium fragile; assembly: GCF_000956335.1. Lineage (NCBI taxonomy): Eukaryota > Apicomplexa > Aconoidasida > Haemosporida > Plasmodiidae > Plasmodium > Plasmodium fragile. Next base: position 257,850 of record NW_012192601.1, on the reverse strand, counting down.
CCATAACGGTGTAGTGCTGGATAGGACCGCTATTAGCCAGGGCTTCCCCTCGTCGCTCATCCGGAGCAGTGGGCCAGAATGGAAAAATGGCTCCCCAATTAATAGCCGCAAGTACGATGAGAACACTAAGAGTGAACGAAGCGACGTCCATGGATACAACATGGTCGGGAGGTTCCGTGGGGAAGGAGAAGCAGCCCCTCTCGTAAGGGAGGGAAGAAGAAAGCACCCAAAGTATTACAAAGAGGCATGTGAAGATTCGAGCGAAAGTCACATGATAAGTAACAATTGCCACGAAAAGGCCCATAAGAATAAGGAAGACTATCACAACCGGGGCGTGCACCGCGAGTACACATTTGGACACAGTAGACAAAGAAGGCCGGGAAGGGAAGGAAAGCAGACCCAACCATATCGGACAAATCGACCAAGTGATGCCCTTTCTGCTGATGTGAAGAGCAAATGTGAGACGAGGCAGGAGGCGATATCGGGAAGAAATGGAAGAAATTACGTGAACAAGCCAGAAATAAAAGTGGAACAATTCAGACTGCACAATGGCATACAAGGAAAGGGTAGGAATAGGGACAATAGCACACTCGATGATGAATTACACCAGTGGACAATGGAAGGAGGTGGTGGTCACGCCGATGACGACAGAAAGAACCTCCAAGGTGGACCCAAGGATGATAGGAGGAGAAAAAATATGTTCCTTGTGAATGGGCGGCACAGAATTAAGCACGTGGAAGGGACGTGGAATAATGATAAGTGGTGTGTGGACACGAGCGGGATGATGAAATTGCGGGGAACGCAAAGTAGGAAAAGGGATGAAAGAAGAGAAAGAAATGGGAGCAGGGGGGAACAGGACAAATGCGCTCGCAATGACGCTGATAGCGACGACAGTGTGGGGCCATTTGGCAGGCGAACTGATCGGTCCGTGCATGGCAACCATCTCGAGGATGGACAAGGTTATAACGATGTGGGAGACCAAGTTGCTGGTCAAGCTACTAGTGAAGGTGGTGGCGAAGTGGCAGAGGAAGAGGACCAGGAAGACCCAAGTCATTTGTGTGAAATACAGAGACACATAGACTACATCATGCAAAATGATGATATAGACTTTTCCCGGATAAGCATAAAGCCCAGCAAGAAATACGTAAAAATTAATTTGTTTATCGACCGGTACATACTGAGCTATAATGAACTTCAGAACAGCGAGCTTCTGTTCTGCTTTGGAGAATCCAGTGAAGAAGACGTAATGACGAGGAAGAGGAGCTCCATGAAGGAAGGAGATTACGATGGAGATGATGATAGCCAAAACGATGCACTTATGATGTGTGCAAGAAAAAAAAATGGAATTTCATCATACAAGAAAAAAAACAAGCAACAAAAGAATAGGAAAATAAATTATAATGCGATTGACACCATGTGGCAACCACACTTCCATCCACACAACAAAGAATTTAGAGTGAGGTACAGGTACAAAGGAAGCATGAGATTGAAGACGATCTCTTGTAAACACTATGGTTATGTATTTAGTAAAAAAATATCAATCCTGTTTTTGTTCAGATGGTTACTCTGTGGTAAGTACATCGCAGAGAAAACGAAAAGGTCCAGGCTGAGCATCACCGATATTAATGATTGTAATTTATCTGACCTTCTCTCTAAAAAGCGAAATAAAAATAATGGGTACATGACTGACGAGGAATGGAAAGCGATGGAAGAAAAAAAAAGTAAAGAATTTTATGACCACGTACATAAGATAAATGACTTCTTCATGAGTAATTACAAGGACGATACTTTTTTAAAAAAATTGCAGGTGATCATTAACAGCTGTGATAAGCAATTTAGGAAAGAGGAGATATTGAATATACTGAATCAGTGCCTGCGTGATAAGTTGATCAGTGAGCGACGCAGAGATTCTCTGTTGCGGCGCGACAGCGCAGTTGACACTTCTCTGAGCAAAGCGCACAGTGCAGGGAACACACTTAGCGGCCCGATCAACGTTCATCCCAGCGGCCGAAGAGACCAAAGCCGTGACCTCAGGCAGGGACACGTGCCCCGTTTGAGTGCCCTCCCTGTGAACACTAAAAAGAGGAAGCGGACATTCAACACAAGCGCTGAATTATACTCCAAGGAAAACATGGATGAGGGGAGCATCAATCATAGTAGCAGTGGAAGCAGTGGAAGCAGTGGCAGCAGTAGAGGGGGCAATGAGGAAGATGGTGATAGACCGGGCCATATCATTAGTAACACCGTTGGAGACAGCATGGGGGAGGTCAGCTTTACCAGAAACAAGAGGAAGAAGGAATCCTTTTTTCGAACAGCCAATGGAAGAACAAGAAGTGGTGAAGGGGCCAACGTCGATGGAGCACAAGTGAGCAATAAGGACGAACAGAACGCCATGTGCAGGGGAAGATACAGCAGAAAAAATGAAACAGATACAGAGACAGGAAATAATGGGCAAACGCTTTACCATGTAGGAGTTACCAACACTGGAATGAACTACCCGCCCGTCCCTTATGTTGAAACGGAAGTGAGTGATGAAGGTGGGACAAAAATGGGTGATCGCTCCCGAAGCAGCAATCCACAAGTGTGTAAAAGCAACACGGTAATTGTGGATCGAGGGGTGCATATTGGTCATATGGAGAATGCATACGAGGGGTGTGGTGGTGATGGGGTTTTTCCCCCAAGGAGCGGAAAATTGCAGCCACATGGGAATGACGCCAATAATAGAAGAAGAAGCGGGCGCGCCGGAGCGGACTCCATCCCTTCGAACCCCCCAGACAGTACTAACCCCCTTGCCAGCTACCCGTCCTACGAAGACCTGGAGAAGCTATCCAATACGGAAGAAATAAGAGAATATTACAACTCGCTCATAGAGCTGAAAAAATCCCTGTACATTAAAAGTCAGCACGGAGACGTCGATGACCAGGTGAGATACGCAAACATTAATGACCATTTTATGGAGCTCCTGAATAAAGAGTCTCGCAAGAGCAGTAGCAACATTAGTAGTGGTAGACACAAAGGAAATTCCAATCATTCCATGGATCCTCAAGATACAAAACCGTATGACGCATTTCTCTTTGCCATTTATTATGCCAACCGTAAAAATGCTTCAGCGGGAGGAGCAGCAGCGGGAACAGCCGTGAGAACAGCCGCAGCAGCGGGAGGAGGAGAACGAAGTGGTATGTCGCCCCATAGTGTAGGTGATGCCATAACAACCCCTGGCAAAAAGCCCTTATCTCCACCCACACACGATGAAACCAATACTCCACCTGAGCAGATGCAGAAAATCGATTTTAACATGGAACAAAAGAAGCAAGAACTGGTAACGGAGCTCACCTACTCGCCGCCCTTCCTAGAGGAAAATAATTATCTCAATGCTTACCCTAATTTGAATAATATAAATAGCTCGAAGAAAATAAGTAATGTGTCCACGTGTCCTAGTTTGGTTGTAAGTAGCTACTCCGCGGGGAAGCACACACAAGGTGATAAAAATAATATGTTGTCTTGTTCCGTATCTAATGAAAGGAATAAAATTGGGACAGACGTCACCACAGAGGAAAAATTAGACTATGTGAAGGAGCAGTTAAAGAGGAAATCATTCAACAGGGCCGACTCGAAAGAACTGTTTAACTCGTGTGCAGAAAAGTATTCCCCGTTGATGTTTTCCAAGAGGAATGTATTTTTGAAGCATGTGCGGGAAGATGGGCACGAGGCGGAGGGGCAAAGTATGCAGGGAAGTGAAAAGGGTACTGCAGAAGAGAACCATCATGAGTTGCTCTCCCTGGGGGACGCTTCTACACAGCCCTACACATTTATGGACCGACACAACAATGTCCCTTTAGACAAGTACAGAAAAGATTTGAGCCACATGTGTGATGATGAGAACGAGCTTAGGGTCCTTCCCGTGCGGGAACAAATCATCCTGGAGAAGGAAAAGAAGGTGACATGCGTCGACGGTCGTAACGAACAACAGCATGCGTATAGGGGGAATCCTCGAGAGCTTGTCTTCTTCCCCTCACAAAGGGGTAAGTCAGGGGAAGGTGGCTGCTCACAGGGTAGAAATGACCAAACGAGAGAAGAAGAGGTGCAAGCAGAACGAGAGGCAGAAATGGATAATGCAGAGCCACTTGGAAGTTTACGAGAAAGAAATGATCTTGGGGATGAAAACATGAAGGACATAATTGACATTCTGGTGAAGAGCAAATATCTGCGAGAGTCCATGTACGACGATTCCCTCAGTAGCAACGTCGAGTGCTCACATGAACGAGGAAGAAGTAACTCACGCTGTTTGTATTGTGCCTGTATAGCTAGCCTCAATGGTAGGGGCGTAGAGGTGCAAAAGGAAGACAATTGCACGGCTGACAAGGATTACAAATACCTTGTGGAGGATGCGCTGAAAGGAGGTGATCACAAGGATGGAAATCTTGACCGGGGCAAAGACAACGTGGAGAGGCACCACCACCCCTCATGCGATGGAGAAGAAAATAATTTGTGCAATTCGTCCTGCCAGCACTGCATCTTTTATACTAAATTGTTAAGGCTGTTAAGACAAAATAAAAAGGATGCCGAAAGGGGAAAGGGGTATGGAATGAATAAGGAGTGTGACAAGGTAGATACACACATCAGCAACTATTTAAATAACATGGAGGGTAGCAGTTTGATGGGAGAGGAAATGTTGAAAAAGCAAGTGAGTGGTGGCAACAACATGCCTCCCGCCCAGTTGTGCAATCGTATTTTTACCTATCTGATGCAAAAGGGAGGGAGCGAACGGCTCGCTCATGGTAGCGCAAAGGACATGCCTGGTCGGAGTGAACAGCATCACGGAGGAATGGAAGACGGAAGAATGAATGGCCGAGCAATGGAGGATGCAGAAGTGGAAAAGGGCCAGAAGCAACACGCCGTGGCTGATGCTATGAGGAGCGGTAGAGCCAGCAAGAGGACGAAGAGAGAGATTATTAGTGCCTTTTTACAGGACCTCTTTAATTCTCTTCCCAGCGACGACCTGGATGTGCAGTGCAGCGCGAGCTTGTCTCATTACATGGAAGAGATCAGGACAGGCACTCATGACGCAGGAGAAGATGAAAACGGTGAGTTCGCCAACAATGATGGGGAGAACACCCAACGGTATGACTACCCCTACGACGGCGTGCGGAACTTCCCCCGCAGTGTCGCCCCGAGAGACCAATTTGAGAGAGCACCCCTACGCACCATGCCATACGCCAAAACAAACACAGAACGAAAAAGAGAGAGCAGCGAGTTTGCTAGGAAATCACAAACGAATGAATTCCTCCCCCTTCCTCAAAAACAGACCCACTTCATAATGAACAAGAATAACCTTCAATTAATAACAAATTTTATTAACGACGTTAAGGTAAAGAACTACATTACGTGTTCAGAGATGAAGGACGACCATAGGACCTTCCACGATAGGCAAAACAGCATCGCGGATTATATTCTTCCCCAGCAAAGCAATAAAAGTGTTAGCTTGCAGAATAAGAAGAATGATTTGAACGGTAAGAATGATAAGACGCAAAATGGGCATGCCAATGAGGATAATAATTACGCAGCACACGAAAGAGAAAGCGAAGGTGAAAGCGAAAAAGACGTCTTAGGCCCTTATACACGAAAAGCCCTAAATGAGAAAAGGTTTGAAATAACAAGCCATGAAAATGTGAACAACTTATTCATCGCCGACTCGATAAATAATAACGTCGTGAAAGGGAAGGGGTGATGACTGTACTCTAGCTAAAATGCATAGCGGAGAGATGGAAGTAAGGCGTCCTCATCCAGTTGCCACAAGACGATTTTTATTCCAAGAGCGGAGTGATTCATGTCGGCATACTACCACAGCCTAATACTATCACTGCCCCATCATATCACCGCCCCATCTTGCTGGGGTTGTTTTCCCAGACGGAGAAAGAAAGCATCGTAACTTTTAAATTTTAAAATAAAGGAGTGAAAATCGCGCACGCATTAGGAACATATATATATATATATATATATATATATATATATATATATATAAACAATCCGGCAGCCGCTCCGTAATGAACCCCATTTTTTTGTTCACCGTCGAGCATTTCACTTGGTTAAAATGGAAGGAAACAGTGTGTGACCGATTTGAAGTCCATGGTGAGCCTTTATTTTTGTCATTCTGTTTTAGCTGTCTTTCTTCTTTAACTCGGAATCGAGAGAGAGGTCTTCACCTTCTACATGAATAAATGTGTACACAAGTGTATTACGTGCATTACGTGTGTGAGGAGAGCGCGGTTCCACATGAGAGAGAACCTTTTTTTTTTTTTTTTTTTTTTTTTTTGTGACGATATTTTGCCGAAATTGTTATCCCTCTGTGTGTGTGTCTACTCCCCCCTCAAGCGTGCAATGTTGCAAGCATGCATATTATATAACAGTGAAAATTTTTGTTTTATGTGCCCTGTGTAAAGAGTAATGGAAAAGGAGTAGAAGCGATAGAGTGTGACCCTCCGTTAAGGTTCTCACGGATTTATGAGTATGATGACCACCGTGATGACCTTCGTAATTGTACCGCTGCGATGATCTGCATGATTTTACTCCTCATCGCGCTCCTTTCGGGGGGCTGAATTTGCTCAACGCTCCGACGCTTCAAAAACGAGCCTTATGCGTGCGAAGCTCCTTTTTTTGTAACATATCACTCTTGCGTGTATAAATACCATGTCAATATGCATATATAAACAGCTGTTATGTGTGCACCCCCCCTGATGTACAAGCAAATGCGTGATGATGCCACATTAGCTTGGAACTTTTTTTTTTTTTTTTTTTTTAAATGATGTTGATCCTGTCTCCGTCTCGTCTATCCATGTCTCCGATTTTTTTTTTTTTTTTTTTTTTTTTTTGCATAGCAAGCGTAGTTTTTTACTCCAGCCGCATTATCTCTCCTGCTGTATTTTTGTCTCGTTTGTTTTACGTCCACTTTTTATTTAAACTCCGTTTTTATATGTATTAATATTTTCATAAAAAGGGATGGGCAAACGCGCACAACGGTTGAAATTACGTCAATGGTTGGAGAAAAGGGAAAACTGTTTTTAGGGGCAATATTTATGGCCCCCATTTTTCTCACCATACAGAAATATGCTATGGTCAATTTACCCGCTTTTTGCGCTAGCATATGGGGGGAAGGCATAAAAACACGGGCTGAATTATGTGTCTTGCCATTTTCTAGGGGTGGGCCGTGTTAGCATTATGTGTTATTATAAGTCCCCCCCATTAACTTTTTTGCTCAGACGAAACCCCTTTTTTTTTTTTTTATTATAAATAACTTAGTGTGATTAAAAACCGTTTTAATTAAAAAAAAAAAAAAAAAAAAAAAAAAAAAAAAAAATCATCACTTTTTTGTGTGTGATTCAAAAATTAAAAAGTATTCATATGACACAGGTAACACGATACATGCGTTATTTTTCTTTCCTTTCTAATCGCATAAAAAAGGTCCTCCTTAGCTGACCTGAAATTGTGCGACACACATGTCCACATGCTTGCAGGGAGGTAACATATTTTACCTTGGCTAATTACCAAACCGTGCATTTTTTTTTCCTGTTTTTTTTTGGCCTGCCGCGTCATGACTCGGTGGTGTACATAAAAATGGAAGGGTTTCCCGGCTTGGCTAATTTATAAATGTCTGTATCATCAATGGGGGATTTATTTGTATTTTCCATAATGTGTATGTCTCCTAGGTTTAGGCTTCTCCTAATAAATTCGACGTTGTTTTTTATGAGTTGTATTTCGTCATAGGGGAGACTTAGCTCGTACTGGTTATTGTTGAGCGTTACATTATCCTTCACTAGGAAAGTCGCAAAGCTTAAAATTTCCTTCTTTTCATTTTTAGGTAATTTATTTACATAATCATTTTGCACCAACAGGTTAATATAATTACTGGGTAATTTTTTATCTTCACTATTGTTAATAATTCGGTTAAGAATGTCTATTATTTTTTTTTGCGTGTCATTATATTCCCTCGCAACGTACACAATGGCTTTAAATTTAGTCCCCTCATCATCGTCTTCTTTATACGCTTCTTCCTTCTGTTCGGCCACTGCTTCTCCCTCGTCTGGTGCTCGCTTTGCTGCGTTACCTACACCATTTCGAGCACCCTTGGCACCCTTCTGCTTGTTATTCTTGTTGATGACCTTATCGTATGACTTTCTAAAAATTTCCACCACGTTGAGGAGGTTATTGTACTGCTTGTGCATGACGATGGAGTAGCTGGTATTGTCTGAGGATGGCCACTTTTGGTTAACCAGAAAATCTTCCTTTTTTAAAATGTACGTCCATATATGTTCCGTGACATGTGGAATGAGCGGGTTGATGATGAGACAAATTCGTTCAATAAAAAAATTCACTGTCTCCTTGTGCATATGAATTTTGTCACACATAATTCGATACGTGTCCCTTTTCAGCAGCATGTCGTAGAACCCATACTTGAGGACATCCCGGAACAGAAGCTTTTCATAAGCCTCTTTGCATTTATTAGTCAGGTAATTAATTTCATTTTCAAATATAGAATCTATGAATGTTTTCTCTCCACAGCGAAAGATATAAACATTGTTTTTCGTTTCAATTGAAAAATTTATTAAATTATACAATTTCATTATGGCACTGTTTGCTGTGTCAGTGTTAAAATTAGCGTCTTCAATTGAGTCCCCCGCATCTGCTAGTGCGATCCTAGTCCCATCACTTGTGTATAAATTTATGCTCTGCTTGAGCGTAATAAAATTTCCTTTACTCTTCGACATTTTTTCCTTATTTACTAACACATGTCCGTTGCAGAAAAATGATTTGGGGAAATATTTGACCGTTTTTTGTGCATTCAGATCGAGCTGATCAATTTCGTGTAGTATTTCTGCCTGTCGCTCGAGGATGCTCTTCTCGTCAGTGGCCTCCTTCTGCTTACTGCTTATGCCGCTACCACTGCCATACGTTTTGTCACCCCAAATAGCCACGTGGTTAAACAGAGACATGGTTAAATGGTTGAAGATTAAATCCTTGCCCGATATTCTCACGTCGAAGGGGTACCAGTACTGGAACTCCTTCCTCATCTTCTGCAATTTTTCAACACTTATATTTTTGCTAATATGTTCCGTGTCGTCACTGATGTCAAACACGTAGTTGAAGAAGGCGTCGTTCAGGTCGGCCGCGTCAATGTTGAGGAGGCCGCGCGCACTTCCGTCCACGTTGCCCTGCAGGAAGTGGCTGATCGTGTAGTACGCCATGTAGATGGTCGAGTCGGACAAACTTTCAATGAGCTCCTTCTCCCCCTCAGCGCCGGCACCTTGTTGTGCGGCTTCTTCACCACTACCCTTCTGCGTGCTCGCTTTGTCACCCGCCCCCCCTTGTAGTGCGTTAAAATCGGGCATGTGCGTGCCGAGCCCGTAGGCCCTGCTGCAGGACCAGTCGTCCAGCCAAAAAATCACATGTTGCAGTTGCTTCTGCAAAACCTCGTTGTAGGTTTGGAAGTTGCTCTTCTTCAGCTGAATCAGCACATCCTTCTTAAATTCTAAGTTACCATAGTTGATGTACCACTGGTTACACAAAGCAGCAATACACTTCACATTGTTCCTGTCAATAACAAGCACCTCCGGCTCGCTATATAAAAAACCCTCATTGTTCTTCACTATGTACTGCTTAACCAACTTTCTACAATTGTAAATCTTCATCCCCTGGTACGGTTCAACCCTCATGGTGCCTTCAAAATATTGCTTCTTATACAAAGTCTCCTTAACCTTTTGTAGCTTGGCATCTTTATAAGAGGATATTTTTTCCAGTTCGTAAAAGTACTTCCCTGTGTTGGCCCCAATGTCTGGTAACTGAATACACGAGCAACTTTCATTGTGCAAATATTCCTCCTTAAGCTTATTATACTTTTCACAATAGTATGCTTGCTTCTTTTTTATGTCCTGCAAACAAGCATAGTCGTCCGTACTGTCGCTGGACACGCATGGGACGATGGCGGTAGCGATATTCATTTTGATCGTGGTCATGGGTAGAATGTACAAGTCTTTTCTCTGTGATAAATTTGTATACGTTCGTAATCCTACGAGGTCTTCCCCCTTTATTTTCGTCAGGATGAAGAGGTCGCTGAAGGGGGGTGGTGAGATATCCTCTGCAGCATCTGCATCCTTACCACTCATCTGGCCAGTCGACTTGGGTGACACACGAGAAGATTTACACAGCATGGGTATGACCCCCTGGTAGGCCAAATTGTATAAGCTATTCTCCGAACATATGTACACATTTTCACACGTCTCCACAATCTCCTCCCTTGTCATCACATTGTTCACGTAATTCTTGTCCCCGTAATGAAGCCTCTGCTTGTTGAACCCTAGAGTAACATAATAATACTCACTGGGATTCACAAAAGTATAATTCTGCCCATAGGCTGTTTCTGGTTTTAATGTACTAGCAAGAAGGACAATTTTTTTTTGGCTAAAAAATTTTTCATTCATAATTTTATTTTTTAAATTATCAGTTTCTTCCTGACCAGAAGAAATATTCTTATTTATATTTTTTAAATAAATTTCATAAAAGTCGCTGTAATTATGTACATATATTTTGATGAGGGTAAACTCTTGGCATTTCACTCCTTCCCCTTCGGACCTTTCATGATCTGCACAGGCCTGATTATTCACTCGACTAAAAATAGTAATTCGGCTTCCATAATAAATTAAATTTTTCTTATAAAGGGTGTTGAAATGCCAATTCACAAATTTATCGTAGTAAGGATTCATATTGGTCGTGATGAAAGATCGCCTCCAGTCACAAAACAGACCTAACGAACTCAAATGCTCTTTGGCTTTAGAAGAAAAGTAGTAACACCAATATTGTGGTTTCTGAAACTGATGAATTTCTTCATCACTTATATCCATTTGCTTCATAATTTCATATTGTGTACTTTTTTTAGAACCTTTTGATTGTAATTTACTTTTGTTCGACCTGAACACTGTTGCGTCTGTCTGTTTCGTTTTGTCTCCTTCTTCTTCTAATGGGGATGTGCCAGCAACACTGTTTTCACCCACCTGTGTATCATCGCTAATCTCGCTTTTATTTTCCTCTGAAGATTTCCCCAACACCTTACCCTTTAACTCATTTTTTAATTTGTCTGCACACACAACGATCGGTGTGCCTGTGCAGTGGAAGGCAAATGGAAGCAACACATTCTGGCAGGTCATATTTTTGTAGCGAATGAGGAATTCCAATTTACTCAGGGTAAAGGCATGTCCTATGTGTAGCAGTCCATTCATGTAGGGGTAGGGGAAATTACCCGTAAACCTCGACTCATTATTATCCACAAATTCCTTTTCATATACATTATGTTCCTTCCATAAGTTCTGTATGTTTTTCTCGATGTTCAATAAGTTCATACGCCGAGCCATGGTTTTGGCTGTTCGTGTGATGGGGCGGGTCAATCAAGTGTTTATATTATGTAGGTGACCATGAGACGCGTACAAGCGTGATCGATCACACTACATGCGCACTTGGGACGCCGCGTCTGCTTCGTCCTCTGCCGCTACCTCTTCCTGTACTCCGCGGAGACGGACAAACCGTAGCCACAGCTGGTAGAGCAAAAACGGAGCGCTACTCACCCCGAATGGAAAATCCAATTGGCAGCGCAATCTGTGCCGCAATTGCATCCCCCTTCGAGTCCTCCCCGGCGCCGCACCCCCTGACTGCACGGTTCACGCGGTTGTAAGCCAAACGCGGAAAACTCCAGCTGCGATAAAAAAACAACAAAAAAAAAAATAAAGTTAAACAAAACACGGGACGTATCGTTCAAAATATATATGCATAAAAACGTACAAATAGATTTGACGTGCTGGGCTCCTGACCAGATTTATCGTACGGACACCTGCGTTCATGCCACAGCTATCCACGTTACCCCGCGTGTGTAATGCGTCGCAAGGAGCTTTGTTAAAAACAGGGGGGGGCGCCGTACATATATATAGGAGGAAGCAGATTTGAGAAGGAGGGGGGGAGGAGGCCCACTCATATATAACATGTACATAAATGGAAACACAAAAATATGATCATGTATATAAAAATGGGGAATACAAAAATATGAAAATATGAAAAATATATAAATACAAAAATATAAAAATATATATATAAAATGTACTATGGAAAAGTTGTGAGACTTTTAAAAAAAAAAAGTTATAAAAAAAGCTGAATAAAAAAAAAAAAAAAAAAAAAAAAAAAAGCGCATAAGTTAATATATAATATACGTCGTGAGCACGTGCATATATAAATGAGATTTATATATATCTCTTCATATGCGTATGCATTCGCGATGCTTCTAAATACTTGTGGAGTTTTGTTTTTTATATTTCGGTTAAGAGGTTTTTGCGCGTGCAGCTTGTCGCATCACCTTCATGTTGGGCATAACAATTTCGCAAAAAAACAAAAAAAAAAAAGGGCAAAAAACCAAGGGCAAACAAAAAAGGGCGGAAAGAAACGGTGACGTTTGCTTCAATCGCGTCACCCGCTGTTCGCACGGGCATAGATATTTTTTGTGCGGGGGACCCCAGCGCAGAAAGGCATGTAGGTGTAAAGCGTGCGCCGGAACTACGCGCAATGGCATTTTTTTTTTTTTTTTTTTTTTCTTTGCGTGCGGGGGGATGGGAATAAAAAGGTAGGTTAATATATATATATACCAGGGCCACTTTATTTCGCTACGCTTGTACAGGTGTATATGTCCATCAGTACCTGTATGTCATTTGGAGCGAGCCCCGTATTGGTTCTCTGCTGACCCAAATGGCGCGGCTAACTTTTTTAAATGTGCAATCATGTTCGCCTGCCCATTTCTTCCGTAGCCACTTTTTCTCTTCACTTGAATTTTTGAACAGACCAATGTTGTGTAGGTTCGCCTAATTGGGGTCAACCCGTTTTAACTAGTATCCCCGTGTCACCCCCCACCACATGTGCAGCGCACCGTTTTCCCGCGCATGACATATGCGAGCACATATTAACAGGGGGTGGTGGTGGTGGGGACGAGGAGGGAAAAGTCACCTTAAGGGAAGGACTGCATACCACTTTATGTTCCTTTTATATGCCATTTCAATTGTCATTCTTTTTTGTGTGTTGTAACTGCACAAGGGGAAGTAGCATTTAGTAGCAATCCCAACACATGATTGTTTCACATGTGTTTGTAAATTTACGCGGCAGGGGGGACATAACATGAGTACACATATGATGCGTGACTCCGTATGGCATACTTGACTTTACCTTTTTATGTCATGTGGAAACGGGAACGACGTACGCATGACTGGGTGGGAGAGGACTCTCATTTGTTCCTTCCCCCGTCTGCGCAAGTGGGCACAATATATATGTATATATATGTACGTGCACATGTGAGAAACCTCGCAACGCTCAATGCGTGGCAACACTGTGTGGGGACCCCGTAGCGGATGCAGGAGAAAGGAAGCACAGTTTGTTCGTAACACCTGTTGGCTTTTCCCCTTTTTAACAAACAGTGCCTTCCATTTGCTCCCGTTGGACAAATATATATATATATATATTTGCCCCCTCTTTACAAGCGCAATGCGCTCCAGTGTCATTTAAAAAATACGTTTCCCCGGTTGGGCGACCCTCCTACGTCGCGTCTACATGTTAATGCAAGTCCACCGATAACACATTACACACACCCTCCCTCACCTCTACATATGCCACAACGTCAAAATGGGGATTGCGCGTCGCTTTCCCCCCCCTGTGCTGCTACTGCTGCTTTTGTTTTGCTTGTTCCAGGTCTCCCTATCCTTTGTTCCCTCGAAAATGAACTCCAAGTCTCTGACCTTTGGCCCACGTAACTATGTAACAAAAAAAAAAAAAAAAAGAAGAAGAAGCGAGTACGCGATGCTAGTGTTTGGCGTATTGGAGATTATGTCCCCCGTGTGGTATCTTTTCCTCATGCGCACAAGAGTGTCCATCGCGTTATTTCAATTATCCCCTCATTTTTCTGTCTGTAATGCTGGGGGTGCATCCTGCTAGTGTGCATTACGTTATGTGTGACCCTCCGAATGCATTCAACCTCGGCAAATAGCATGAACATGATGATGATGCGGCATGTGTGACGGGTCCACTCCTACGCGCGAACAAATATATTCGTAAAAACGAGCAAAAATGCTCATAGCAGATTACCCCTCTTCTACACATGTATACATGTATACATGTACACATGTACACATGATATATCGCCTTCCCCCCCCCATCGTGTCAAGTAGCATAACCACAGACAAAGAAAAAAGGGAATAACACAAAGGAGCACTCTAACAATACGCGCATCCCCCAATTTTTTAAGCAGCATAATTACACCCTTGTCCAATGAAAAATTTAAAAAGTACTTCCTCTTCCGTTGCCTCTCTCGCACATGCGTGTCGTTAAGTAGCGCCTTCTCGCTCAACGCAAAAATACACTTGTATAAGAAGAACGGTGATAATATGTTGCTGACCCAGGTCCTAATATATAATGAAATTATAATCAAGGTGTTGAAAGTCTGTTGGTTGTACAAGCTAAGATTGTTTGTGGATACTAATATAAAATTGTGTAGAATTCTGTCGACTGTCTTTTACGTCATTGGTATTTATTTGGACCTACTATCTACTCTCGACTTTTTTAAAAATTCGTTTTTTTTCCCTTGTACTTTGTATGTCCTTTCGTCGACCCTGAAAAGTTTAAGTGTCATGACATATGCGTCGATCCGATCTGCCACTTACCTTCGCATCTGTGAAATGTTGAACAACCCAAAAACGGAGAGTACGCCTTTGGTGCTTCATAAGGGTGTTCGAACAACAAGAGTGGAAAACACAAATGATGATCACTCACTTGTTCAGGAGCAGAATGGGGAACCTACAGATGGCGTAAAGTCGAAGCAGGAAAAGGAAGCAATGAACTTGGCGGAAGATACACACGTATGTATTCATGGTGCAGAGCAGACAGACAACACCCCTCGGGTGAGTGTGCCAAATGGGACCCCCCAAACTGAACGGGGGAACATTTATAGCAGTGGCGATAATAACCCCCTCAATAGCGTGAAGAAGACTTACTTCATTGGCGAAGTCAGCGTCCTCAACGATTTACTGGCCTCCCTTGTGGACCTCTTCACCATTGTGCTTCTCGCACGCACCACCAAATACATAAAGGAAAAAATTTATTTTTACTTCCTCCTGTCCTCTCTACATTTGTTCTTTTCCTACAAGGAGTTGCAGTGCTTGTTGAAGTAGCTCACCCGGCGGGGGGCGGGCAGTTATCACACTCGTACAGTGAAGAGCACTCTACAGAACATGTGCAGCCCTACCAATTGAGCATGACAAGAAAATTCCCAACAAAATAATTATATACTCTTGTGGAAACCTTTATTGGGCAGAGCATTACGCGACCTGTCCATTTCACATTTGTCAACCCCTCCATTAAAGGAGACCTCACTTGTTATTTTTTTTATTTTTTTTTTAATTCGTTTCCACACGAAAGAATTGCTTTTCGAGCGTTCCTTCCCATTTGTCAATTTCCTCCTTTTTAACGTTACAATATTAATATGTTAATATGTTAATGTGGTAATGTGTTAATATGTTAATGTGTTAATGTGTTAATGTGTGGAGAATTTAAAATGGTTTATGTAACCTGACCCAGCTGCTCATAACTTTTGTGCACAAAAATGTGCATCCTCGTAAAGCATGGCGGCATGGCAAAGATGGCGAGTAGTACTGGGCTGTTCACATGCACCGGGGATGTGTCCGCGTGGTGAGTCAACACTTGGAGGGGCGTTTAAACTTCCCCCCTTAACAAAGACAACCTCCGCTACCCTCAACCATTTGCGAAACATATGCATGACTTTAAAGCTGGCACACAAAAAGGTACACCCGCGACGTGTATTTATATGCACACGTCCCACACGATGCAACTTCTGATCAGTGCAACGACGAACAAAAAAAAAAAAAAAAAAAAGAAAAAGAAAAAAGCAACAGGCTAGATTAGAGTACACCCCACATTCTTCCGTTTATTTCATTTATACCCCTTAAATCGGTATGGACACCTCCGATTGGCTTCATCACATGTGTCCTTAGCTTCACGGTAAACATGCAACCTCGGTACTGCTCACGACGAGGGGTAGGGTAGAGGCGGGGTAGCTCGTGCACATTTCAGTCTTCCTCCGGGTAGGTATACGGGCAGTCGATGTAGAGTTTCTGCGAAAGGAATGTTGAAAAGAGATGAGGTTTATCTACACATACTGGACGCAGCAGGAGGCAGTACATATATATGGCGGCATGTCTGGTGCGCAAATATTTGGCCGACCCCGCTCTTTCTCTTACCCCCTTGTTTATCGTCTTCCAGAAGTTGTTAAACCACACCCCCCAAAAGTAGGACGTTATGCAGCCGCCCGTCACAACGAACATCCAGTAGCGGCTGTTATGCTTCAGTATGTGATCATAGATTCTGCAAAAGAGCGGGACAAGTTGGAAAGGACCATATGGACACGGCTCAGGTGTGTACACATACACGTATTTATATATATGTGTTAACTAGGAAATGCCGCCCCCCCCCCCACTTCTTCACACATATGTACGTAGAAGGAGAGGAGAAACGGGGGAATGTGCACTCCCTTACCTGGTCTTATTCAGGGCAACGAAAAAGGGGTTGAAAATGTCCTTGCCCTTCCTACTCTTCGCAAGCGATTTCCAAATGAACTTGGGGTAGGTATCACTGAATGGACTTCCGAAAACCACTACACAAAGGAGCAGCAAAAAAGAAAACGCGTTTATGTGTGTATCACCCTGCTGAAAGACTTCACCCTTGTCGCCACAAAGGAATACTTATACACTTTATTAATCATTCTTTGCGCGGACTGCACTGGAATAGGATATGTACTATGTGTCACTTACTTTTTTATACTTTTCCAAATTAACAGTTTTTTTTTTTTTTTCCACGTAGTGTTTATATGGTCATATAAGGGTTACTATTTCGTGGTGTGAAGTAAAACGTTTTGGCGAGGAAAACATGTTAAGGCGACGGGGGAAGTAGAAGAGGAAGAAAAAATGAAGAAAGAAAAATAAAAAAGCAGCGCTGGTACCTCGTATCGATGATTGTTCCTCACACCGGGAATAGTACGGTGGTTAAAAAAGCGGGAGTGAAAAGAAGCGCTGCCTAAGGCATTAAACTTTTGGCGGTATCCAAATTGGAAATTGTGTTTCACTGTTGCAACTTTTTCAGCAGGGCGATATTTTGTTTTATCACCGCAGGTGTACCAGAGCACTTCGCGTAGTCCCTTTTTCCTGCACTCCCCTTCGGATTACACGAAAAAATGACAAGTGAGAAAATGGGTGTTACAGTGCTTTTATAAAGGTGCTATTCATTCTGCGTTGTTGCGCGTATTTTTTTTTTTTTTTTTTTTTCCCAAGCAATTTCATCGAATGAAAGTACATTTATCGGATATGTTTCATCAGGGGAGAAATGGCCAAGTGAATTTTTGCAGCAATTCTTGAGCGTGTATTTTTTTTCCTTTTTTTCTTCTCTTCTTTTTGTGGTTTTTTTCCCCATTTTGGCACCAACTGCATCAGCCGCAACTGTCCGTGTGAAGTATATATAAGTATGCTTCCCCCCCCATTGGGCATCAATTGTACTCAGTTATCTCCTCCCAGAATTGGCCACATCCCCCTTGCACGAATCGTGTTTTGTAAGCCCACCTTGTGATAATCCTTTTCCGCAACCCTGTTTTACACACCTGCCTTTAGAATGCGTTAAGGAACACGCTGTTGCTAAATCCTTCTGAAGTTGCACAAATTGAAAAAAAGGGGAAAAGTTGCAACTCCGACGGAGGGACTCGCGCGCAGACGGTGTGCCTCTGAACGGTTGCTGCTCTACACTGTAGCGTCCCCTCTGTGATAAGAGTGCACACAGGTGAGCTGCTCAAACGTGTGAACCGCACCAGACAATGAACCTAATCCTCATTAGCCTGAAGAGCATTCGCAAAAATGAGGCGGGGGAATTTTTCTTCCAAACGGACGAACGGCAAACGAGCCATTTAAGAAATATCCTAAAGGTTCAGCTCAACCAGGTTGTGAAGGTGGGTGTGATAAATCGAGGAAAAGGGGAAGGAGTCATTACCGAGGATAACAATAAGCATTACACAATTAAATTATTAACACCTATACATTTGCAAAAGTCTCAAGACAAGTACATACCAATTGATGTGGTCATTTGCATCCCAAGACCGAAAGTGTTAAGTAAATTTCTCCAGCAGTTATCCTCTGTAGGAGTCCAAAAAATTATTATCGTTTTTTCTGAGTTTGCAAATAAATCGTATGAGTCCAGTAAAATTTTAAAAAATGAAGAAATTAAAAATGCTCTTCAACTTGGATTGGAACAAGCCATGTGTACACAGTTCCCACACATTTTTATTCATTACTCTTTTAGTTCCTTTGTTATGAATATTGACAGGTACAGTGATGAGAACACCATCAAGCTCTGTGCACATACGGAGGTTAGAGGAAGCGACAGCTGTGTAGAACGGGAAATTTTGTGTACAGAGCGAGGGAAGATACTTCTTATGGTTGGTTGTGAGAGAGGATTTTCAGACCTGGAAATTTATTTAATTAGAAAATTGCAGTTTCGCTTTTTCAATTTGACCGAGCGGATATTGAAGTGCGAAACGGCTTTGCTGGTCATCATCGGCCAGTTGTTATTACTCACGGAGAATACGGCGCTGCGGCCCAGTGGGCGAAAAATGTGCCGCGAGGAGGTCCAAGTCGGCCATGTTAACGATGTGAGCGGTTTGGGGTGCTCAAATCGTGAGGGCCTGCATGAGGGCCGCCATCAGGACTGTGCCAGTTCAGAGCAGGACCCCGGCAGCCCCCCAACGGAAAATGACCCTTTCGCCGAAATTAAAAAGTTGCTTGCGACGAAGTCGTCTTTTCCCGACCAAGTAGTAAACTCCGTGAACGATTTTATTAACAGCAATAATAACCATACTGACGCGCTCCAAAATGGCCCCATAATAGGAGACAAGAGCGACGTTGACGCCCTCCTTCGAAGCATACACACGCAAAGTACCAACAATGACAAAAATGAAAATTTTGAAAATATCTACTTAAGTTTGCTACTGAAAAAAATCAAGTACAAAAACAGATTTACTCTGTCCTACACCGATCAGCAGAATAATGTGGACGACGACGGAGTATTCATATACAGAACGCGTCCATATGTGTCGAAAAAAAAAAAAGACCCATCCTGACGAGCTGTAGCCGCTCCAGGGGGCTAACACATCCGTTCGTACCTTCCTGCGCGAATGGAAGTGTGTACCTATTTGTGTATTTACCATTCATCATTCGTTATTTACCATTAATCATCCGCTATTCATTATTTATTATTTATTGTTCTTTTTGGTAATTCTTTCACCGTTGAAAGTGTGTGTCATGTCACGGTACGCTTTCAATTCTGTCCAAGGGAGGTTCCTCTCTGCTTTTCAACATGGGAAAGAGGAGGGGGAAGTTGCCAAAAAATGGCACTCCCTCTTTTTTTTTTTTTTTACTGCAAAATGGCGAAACAGCAAAAAGGTCTTCATGTAGTCATTTTCACCTGTACATGTTCATATACATTTTGTTTGTTTTTCACGTCGATTGGATAATAATCCAGGATTTTTTTAAGAAACAATTTTTTTTTTTGTCATTCCTGTAACGGATACTTCTCCTGTAGTTGGTTAATTTTGTCCTCGAATGTTACTTCGTATGGAAATCGGGGGAACTGATTGCCATACAGTTTTCTCATTTGTAGCCACTTGGTAAAACACTCAATTTCGTACACAGTCATTCTGTACACATTAATTTTTTTTTCCGTCAAAAAATTATACATTTCCTTCCTTGGCGCATAATCTGGATTTATTCCTTTGATGTAGTATTCCCAACTTTTGTAACCATCTGACGTCAGCTCGTTAAGGAAATTCTCATTTATTGTAGTTTCGCTTTTTGCTGTCGTAAGGTATTTGCAAAATTGTGTGCTCCTGTTGCATAGCTGCGCGGGGTTGATGCGAAGTAGTTTTCTCATCATTTGTTAGGGGATATTTTTTCGCAAGCTATTTTAGCTGTGTGATGGTTTTTAATGTGGGCAGGGAATTCTCTAAAAAATTTGTATGTTCCCCTGTTTTGTTTTTATCCCTTTTGATCATTACATGGTTTCTTTGTTTCTTTTTTATGACCGCGTTTCGTGTGTTGCTTTTTTTTTTTTGTTTTTTTTTTCTCAATTACGCCTTTGCGAAGGGGTACATGAGGAAGGCACAGAACGGAAAAGCAAAAATGATACGCTGCGTGGAGAGGTGTGGCAAAAAAAAAAAAAAAAAAAAAAAAATGAAGCTATCCCACGGGGCAGGCAGGCGTATCCCGTACGGTCACACCGCGTGACCTGCAAAAAGGTTCCTTTTTTTTTTTTTTTTTTTTTTGAGTGTGCTTTCCCCCCACGGAATGGTACAAGTTTGCTCCATTTTTCTTCACTTCATGCCAAACGGGCGGGACAACAAGTTCAAGGGGCTCAAGCGCGCCACCTTTATCGCCTTCATATTGAAGTTGAAATATATGGACAAAATGATGGAGAAAAAAAGGATGACTAAAAAAATGAGGGGGCTGTAAAAACTGTCAAAGCGTCGGCGTCCCAGCAGCGGTTCCTTGGTCTTTCGCCTAACAAAGGGGGCGGAAGTGGGTGAAAGGGATGTCGCGACGGTCGCTATGGTCGCTATGGTCGCCATGATCGAGCACCGCTGGCAGCGTCAGCATTACACACGCACACACACAGGGCGAGAGAGCGAGACGTGTAGAAGTATCCACGCAGCAGGGGGGCAGCGTGCCCCACGGCACAACGCTCATGTGAACCCTACCCATCAATTATCTCGACGCGCTTCAAAAAGAGGAAGTAGGATGATATCAAGGAGGTGAAGGAAGTTCCAAGCAGCAAAAAAATAACGAGGTCCAAATTTTTATTTTCATTTTTATATTTTTCTAAAAAAAGTGCCAACAAGGTGATGTACACAGAGATCAGGGAGTAATGAAGAAAAGTTCTCTCTGCAGCAAAATTTATTTTGGGGTCCATTTTGAGCAAATTAATTTTCTCCTGCGCATTTTTATTTTGGCTATATTTGTGCTGCAGCCAAAGGCAAGTCTTGTCCAGTATGTTCCATTTTTGTAAACACTGATGAGAGGATGTTAAGTGGTTTGTGTGGTGTGTATAATCATTTAAATAAATTTGGTTTGTTCTGTTCACCGAGAGGTCACCATATCCCCCTAGGGGTATTATTTCATGGCGGTCACTTGCTCCAGGGGCAAAACTAGAAACATTTTCCATGGTCATCCCAACTGATGCCTGTACAGAATCGACGTTAGAATTATCTCCCCTTCCACAACTACTATACCCAGTCAAAACGGATTCGGCATAATTATTGTTGGGCTTGAATTTCTCATGCACATTAGAATGGATCCACACAGGAATGTATTTAATTTTGTCCGGGTGTAACAAAGCCATGGCCGTTTGATATTTGGAGTATTTGTAAGTGTTAATAAAATGGTTGCTGTTTAAAATGTCTTGGACCCACTGGGGAATTTTCTCCACTTTTAATTTGACTTCTAATATTGCATAATTTAATCTCCTTATTTCATTTGTTCGTAAGGCCTCCTCTGCTAACCTGCACCAGTGCTCTCTTTTATGTACATACTCGTTCAGCATGGACACGTTTGTGTCAATGGAAATTCTCACAGAGTTGTCGTTACTCAGTTGGAAGGCCGACCTGAGGTAGGATGTTCTGATGATGGGTTCCAACCCATTTTTCATTATCATGTCTTGTATCTCCGTTGCGAGAGCTTCGTTCTTCTTCGTTTTTTTCTGCAAGTTGGCATTTGAAGTACCTTTCTCCAGGGTTGCCTGCTTCCCCATAGTCGTTTGCCTCTTTTGAAAAAACTTGCTCACATCCATTTGGCCAGTCATAAACTTCAACACGTACTTTTGCTCCAACTCGAACCTCTCCTTCGTGGAGTTCTCTCCTGTCCACTGCTCATGGTGAATCTTCCTCTCAATAAAAATTGTCTTGTCGGGGTCCCCATCGTTATCGTTATACCACCTGAACCGAATAAGTTGCGCATTCTCATACCTCAAAATTCTGTTACTATAACAAGTGGCTTCTTCATTGTCGAGGTAGACAGAAGTTATTTGTTGCGATTCGTTTAGTGCTTTGTTCTGCCCATGCGTATCGTCTTGGTCCCCACCAAACTCATCGCCCAGTTTGCCCCTCTTCATTTGGACGAAGCTTCGGAAGTGCGCCTCCAGGTCCTCATTATTTAGGCCAAATATTAAGTAAGGCAGGTGCTTTACAATTTTGACTTTGGTGTACACAATGTCTTCGTACTTCATTAGAAACTTGGTAGATGTACGTTCGAACGTTTCTGGTGGGACCCAAGTTTTGCCATCTGGGGGGGGAGCGGCATTGTATGCGTCGGCCCCGCACCGCGCACGGTGCAAAGCATACAAGAGGGACAGGTATACCACCAACTCGTCCACATTGATATTACAAAACTTCTCCTTTATTAATCCCAGCATCAACCACTGGTTAATGGAGATGTTCATTACATTATCAAAAAAAAAACCTAACCTCATTAATATTTTACAATTCTGGTGAATGTAAAAATCAAAATGGACAATATCACAACCTATTAGGTCAATCTTTTTTTCCATTTCTTCTTTTTCATTTTTTCCTGAGTAGCTCTGGACCGACTTCAATTCCTCATATGTCTTCATCAGGCTATCAGTAATTTCGTCGTATTTTTTTTCTGAAAATTTGTTTATTTTTTTTATTTCCTGGGTGATCAGGTCGTTGAACAGGAAGGGCGGCAGCAGTTTTATGCCTGCAGGGGGTGCAGAAGCAGAACAAGGGGGCAGTTACGGTGGAGGAACACGCAACGACATACAAGCGCATGCATTTCTAACGGTGCTGCTACGGCACTACTACGAGCACTCATAACGGCGCTCAGTTTAACCCTGCTCGTCAACCCTTCTGGCGGCACTTTGTATGAGGTCCTTCTCGAGCTTCAGGGGAGGAAAAGTGTGCGGTGTGCGGTGTGGAATGATGTTGGTGCGGGTATGTGGGGGGGAGAACGCACGCAGAGTTCTCCCCAGCGTATGTACATACAATATGCATACACACATGTGCGCAGTGGCCGTTGCAAATGCAGCGCCTCGCTGCCGACTAGGTCCCTCCTCTCGGTACCTTCTTTTTGTACTTGTGTCCCATCCTTATTATAGTCCTTTTAATCTTCTTGTACGAGACGTAGTACTTTCGGTAATGCTTCGGCACGTCCACCATTTTGCTCTTTCTCCTTCTTTTTATTCACCACAGGTTTGTTGTGCTTCCCCCTCAACAGCTGTGCACACATGAAGAGCACTTCTTCCTGCCCTTTCCTCCTCTTAGTGGAAGATATCATCCGCTCAGGCAAATCAAACCGAGTGAGTAATGATCTTCCGAATTGAAACACCTTTGGGGATTGGCTACCTGTAGGATACCTGCCCAATTTAGTGTTCCCTGTAGCGTTTTTATTTATTTTTATTTTTTTTTTTTTTAAATATTTTTCTTGCAAAATTGGTCACTATGTAACACCACAATTGTTCCTTTTTCTCTTTCCTCGAAAATATTATGGATGGCAAAATTGTGCAATTCTTGCGGGCTGGTCTTAAAAACAAACAAAAAAAAAAAATGTGGAATTTTTTTTTCTGCATCCCTTTCAATGTAGAAAAATTACTTCCTAGCATTCCTCACCATCGTGTCCCCTCGTTGTGTCCTTCTGCTCCCTTTTTTTGTTGTACTTCGTGGGGAAGACCACGCTTCACATTTTTTGGGTTAGGGTTCACGATATGTGTAGCGGGGCAATATATATAACAAAGTCGGCCTCTCTACATCTCTTATGCTAACTGGACGTAACAACCACGCGCATCTAACAGTAACTCCTTTCATGTCCAACACTTTGGAAGAGGTTTAATAAAAATGAGCATAACTG
Organism: Plasmodium fragile; assembly: GCF_000956335.1. Taxonomy (NCBI): domain Eukaryota; phylum Apicomplexa; class Aconoidasida; order Haemosporida; family Plasmodiidae; genus Plasmodium; species Plasmodium fragile. Next base: position 233,815 of record NW_012192601.1, on the reverse strand, counting down.
ATTCTTCCATTTTGTAAAATTAGGCACTACAAGAATTATAATGTCCTCTATGCACCAAAATATGCGTGGCACGGTGTCAGGGTTGGTCTTTGGCCAAAGGGGATCGAGGCTAAATTTTGCAGTAAAAAAAAAAAAAAAAAAAAAACGCCAAACATAAATTTCGCAGAAACGGTTGCGCGTTACATGCTTAAATATACAAGTGAACATTTTATGATTTTTTTTTTGTTTTTTTTTTTTTTCTGTTTATCCATTTTGGTTGCTTTCTTCAGGGTTTAGGGTTTGACCCACTTCCTCTCATCCAACTGAAGCGGATAGCAAAAAAAAAGAAGAAACAAAAAGTTAGCAAATGGTTTGACAAAACGGAAAAGTACAACGTCGAAGTTTGGCCATTTTATTATCAACTTTTCCACCGTTCTCTGATTTAAATAATTGCTTTCCCCTTTTAAATGACTAACCAGCGGGGACAGGTAATTTACGGACCGCAAGAGGCAGGAACACAGAAAAAAGGAAGCAGCCATCACATGTAGTCCATACGTATAACAAATGAATGTCAAAAGGAAAAAAGGGAAAGACCATGTTTGCATAAACCCCTCCACATTTACACATACGAACAAGCATCTTGGAACGAAAAGGCAAAAACATCGGATAGGCGCAGAAGAATGGCCTTCGAAGGACAACTATCGTGGAGACACCCCAACATCAACTTTTGATATACTACCCCCACCCAACAGACTCATAAGTCGAATAATTTACTCCCCTTCGCTGAAGCAAAATGAACAATAAATTAAAATTTTTAACCCTTCTTTGCGTCGCCACCACCGGCACGTACTACATATGTGTGCACAAGAAGAAAGAAATTAAGAAGCTACTCAATTCCATGTTTGTAAATGGAAAAAAGAAAAAGCACAGACGGAGGGACCGTGGGCGGAGGAAGAATAATAGTGGACGTAAGGTGAAGTCCTTGGCTACCTTACAATCGATGGAAAGCGAATCTGAGGAAGACGAAATTGTTCACGTGAATGAAGACACCTCTGTCATCAGCTCAGAAAATGACTCATATTTTCTTGATGACAGGGAGGAGACCCCACGGGGACGGAATTCTCTGGGAGGTGGCCACACCAATGGAGGGAGCACCAGGAGGGAGAAAGCTTCCTCCGAAGAAGAGGAAGATGAAGAAGAGAGCACCCTCACCGATGTCGAAGATATTAACAACCTGAATGACAGAGCAAGTTACAACGTTGTGCAGATAAAGGCAAAAAATAGAAACAGGAGTAAATACCTAAATGGAAACTCCAAAAAGGGGACCCCCAAAAAGAAACTTCCACGCGAAGAGGAAGATTTCCAATCTCAGGATAACTTAAACGAATGCGCAGTCATCCTCCCGGAGAAGTACAAAATATATTTCAAGTCCTTCGGGTGTGCACACAACAGCTCTGACTCAGAATTTATGATGGGCCTGTTGGGGAACTACGGATTTCAGTTTGTTAAAAGTGTGGAAGAGTGTGATATTTGCATAATTAATAGCTGCACGGTGAAGAACCCAAGTGAGGAAAGTATGAAGACCATTATCAATTACGTGCACAAGTTGAATAAGGCTAACAGAAGGAGGGCGATTGGCCAAGTGGGCAAAAAAGGGAAGAGGAGAACAAATGGAAAAACGGATGGGGGTCAACAGGACCCACATGAGGATTATCTCACCACGTCATCTTCTGGAATCTCCGATTTTGAGCAGGACAACGGGCACGGGAAGGGAGATGCCAACTGCTGCGCGGACACAGCGTGTGAATGTGCACCCGCCAAGGGAGATTCGGGTTTGGTCAAAAGGGCGGTAACGAAGCAAACAGAAAAGGATGCGATAAAGGGAACAGCCGCGACAGCCCCTCGTGGAGACATCAAAATCATCGTCTGCGGATGTGTACCACAAGCGGAGAAAGACATGGAGATATTCGAAAACGTGTCGCTCGTGGGGGTCACTAACATCGACAAAATTGTGGACGTCGTGGAACATGTGATTAATGGGTACAACGTCCGTTATCTTAAGCAGGCAAAAAAAATGACCTCACTAAATCTCCCCAAAATAAGAAAAAACAAGTACATAGAAATTATCAATATTAACAACGGATGCCTTGGAAATTGCACCTACTGCAAAACCAAATTTGCAAGAGGAGACTTAGCTAGCTATAACATACAGGACATTATTAACAGAATAAAACATGTGTGCAGTGAAGAAAATATAAAAGAAATCTGGTTGACGTCGGAAGATACTGGTGCATATGGAATAGATTTAAATACGAACATCGTCAAACTACTTAAAGAAATTTTGGACACCGTTTCCAATAGCGACGTTATGATCCGCCTAGGCATGACCAACCCACCATACATTTTGAAACACATTAAAGATATATGCAATTTGTTAAAGCATAAAAATATGTACGAGTTTATTCACATCCCTGTTCAGAGCGGCAGTAACAGAGTGTTAAAAAACATGAACAGGGAATATGAAATTGAAGATTTTATATATTTAGTGGAAAATTTAAGAAAGGATGTTCCAAATATTACCATTGCAACGGATATTATATGCGGATTTCCATATGAAACGGAGAATGATCACATGGAAACTGTGGACTTGGTAAAAAAATATCAATTCCCCATACTTAACATTTCTCAGTTTTATCCCAGAAGGGGCACTGTAGCTTATGGCATGAAAAAAATTAACACAAAAATTGTGAAAAAAAGATCGAGAGAAGTAACGGACGCATTTCTTTCCTATACGAACAATTACAAATTTTTAGAAGGAACTACGCAGAGGGTTTTATTCACGGAAGTGTCCACAAAAAGTGATGACCTTATTGGACACACCAAACAGTATGTCAAGGTGTTGTTGCAAAACAGGAACAATGAAAATGCCCATTTGTTGAGCCATTTCGCCAACTGCAAAATTGTTTCAGCTCATAAGTGGCACGTAGTTGCGGAACTGGCTTGAAGAATGAAAGGAGAGGGTGGCATGGTTCCCTTCTTCAGGTGACCCTTCCCCGCATATCCCTGTTCGAGTATCGCCACGTTTGTCCCAAGAGCGTCATTCGTTGCACTGGTGCAGCTGCTGTGCTTGTGACTATATCTTTATGACTTGTGAAAGAATTTTGTTTTTTGTGTTCCCTCTCTGTCGTATGCACAGCCATCATCACCGTTGTTAATTTTTTTTTTTTTTTTTTTTTTTTTTTTTTT
>NW_012192601.1:171110-229633 GCF_000956335.1 Plasmodium fragile | reverse complement strand
TTTTTTTTTTTTTTTTTTTTTTTTTTTTTGTTGCACACATTTTGGCTAGCTTATCCTCGTTTTACCTTACCCATTAATAAAAAAAAAAAAAAAAATGACAGCTACTTTTATTTGTCCACTTTGCTATCTTACCCTTTTTTCGTTTCGTGAGGATATGGCAGTCGATGTTTTTTATCCCATTTTTTGAATACTCCCAAGTAGAGTAGCTTTTGTAAACAAACCATTTGATAAGTCTTAAAAGGAAATAAAAATTAACAGGGCCGCTATGCGGCCTCTATTTCGACCGTATGATCGGGACAATAAGTAAAAAAACGAAATGGGAAGTGGGCGTAATCGCTTTATATATCCCTTGCGATTTTTCCATTTTGTGGGTCTCCCCTTCGTCCTCCCACTGGGGTAGCTACAAAACAGATTGGAACATTCTTGTAATTGTACACTGATGGAAGGGCACTGCACATGCGAATGATGTGTGTGGCGTATGTTATGCTGTACCTTTGTGTGCGTACCCACTTGCGCAGTGACAAACAACTAATCTGTCCTAAACGAATATCCCCTGTGAATACAAATTGTGTGTGTGCCCTTGTTTTGAGTGCACCTGTCCCCACGGCATATACACGTATTATTTTTATTTTTTTTGCACGATGAGCATACATGCAGGGAAAGAGGTTTTCCTTAAAAAAAGGCTTTTCATTCAGCCAACATTCATTCAATAGACATGTTTTGTTTGTGAGAAAAAGCGGTCAAATAGGAGGTTATTTTGCTTTGTTCTATTTTTTCAACTGTCCAACTGGCATTCTCCAAAATGAGCACTATTCTATATGGTATCCTTTTTTTTTTTTTTTTTTTTTTTTTTCCTCACCAACATGCATAAAAAAAACACACTTAGTAACTTTGCTGCGTACAAGTTGGACCTCGTGTGAGCGTCCCGTGGAAATGAGGAATGATGCAACATATGCATGGGGCACACACGAATTCGCGAAATAGAATATGTATAGGGTCTCATTGCTGAAAGGAAGTCCCCCCCTTTTTTTTTTTTTTTTTTTAACATTTTTATTAAGCATGTATAGCGTATCATATGAAAACCACACGCTTGAGTGTTGTGTAGTTTGTTCTTTATGTGCAAGTTCGTCCTACACAGCGCAAATTTTTTTTGTGAAATTATGTTGAGGGCATACATACAGGACATGTGCTCGGTCGTATGTAGGTATGTATAGATTGGTACATAAGCATGTGCAAAAAAAAAAAAAAAAAAAAAAAAAAAAAAAAAAAAAAAAAAAAAAAAAAAAAAAAAAAAAAAAAAAAAAAAAAAAAAAAAAAAAAAAAATTCCCAATTTTGTTCTTTCACTATACTTTTCTGCAATACGAGTAGGTTAATAGCATTAGCAAACCTGTCTCACTTGCGCTTTTACATTTGTGTGTCTTGAAAAACAATTTTGAAAAAAAAAAGCGGCAATGAGGAGAAGGGGCAAGAATGCCAAAAAGGGGGACCCCAAAATTGCTTCGCTTGGCACTGCTCACGCCGACAACCCACGTGCCAATATTCCCGGAGTCAACTTCACCCGCATAAAGAGCTCCTACTTGGAAGGGGCGCTAAAACTAACAAACGCAGAAAGCGTGAAACAAAAATTAAAGCGCAAAAATGATGAACTGAAGGGAATGGTCAGAGGGGGGGACATGCCCGTGGTGCCCTGTCTGGACAGGGTACTGTCAGTACAAACCATCCCAAGCGACCATGATGGAAGGGGACAGGACACTACGGAGTTGAAACATTTTGAGGAATTCGAAATTGTTCTAAGGGGAGTAATGAAAGACCAGGAGGGGTTGGTTAGCAGAGAAGCTGAAGGACAAATATCCTCCTCTGTGGTGGAAAACTCAGCACTATCGAATGAAGTACCGTTCATATGCGATAAGGTGACAAGCGAGAAGGACAACGAAGAGGGAGAACAAATAGGGGAAAGCCAAGTGGGCGAAAAAATAAAGGAAGACGAAATGGGCAAACAAATAGATGAAGACGATAAAGGGAACGTGTCCAACCTTTTTAACAAAACGAAGGAGGCATACAAATCGTTGAACCTCGACAAGCTGTTTCTGGTGAACAGTTTTAATAACTCTTTCCTGGATGAAGTCGTGGACAAGAGGAAGGAAAGCGAGGTGTGCGAACATGAACGCAGCAGAAAGGAGAACAAACTTAGCTTAGTGAAGACTATCGAAAGGAAGTTGAAAGGCCAAAATTCCTTCGTCATGGAAAATATATATAACGCCTTTAGAGGCACCATAAACGATTTTATAGACGTGTACCTTCAGGGGGAGCAAGAAGATGATGAAGAAGTAGAAGAGATGAGCGAAGGAAGAAGCAACAGGACTGTGGTGAGGAAGGATACGACCAGTCGCAGCGTCGATCCTTTTCGACATGGAGACAGAGTTAACCTGAGGGATGAACATGATTTGAAAAAAATGTATCACATGGACAGTGATATCTTCCTTTCTGGGGGAGAAAAAGACAAAATTAAAGTTGGTCAAAGTGGGTATGCGACGAAAAGGGAAGAGGACACAAATATAAAAAACTACTTGAGCCAGTTTGGGGGAACAAAATCGGGTGAGAACAGCAATTCGCATGACGGCACCAAGTGTTGCAAAATCAAAATGGGTGGGGGAAACCTATTTGGGGAAAGGAATGTGGTGGCGAGCGCTATGGCCTATCTCATGGGGGACACATTCAAACAGAAGAGCAATGCTCTACACACAGACATGAACAAACACAAGCAAGTGGAAGAGGCATACAGTGCATACTACCCTGAGGTGAAGACATTTGAATATTCAAGTATTATGTCTGATTATTTGTATAACAGGAAAGGGTTGCCGAAGGGAGGAGGAAGAAGAAGAAGCAAGCATGATGGCCACAACCTTTCCAGTGATCATAAGTGCCCAAATAGGGATGACCAAATGAGCAACGTGTTGGACACACAGGTGAATGACACAAGCGTATTTGACATTTCCCCCATGACACACAAATACAAGTACGCATCGAACATCATACTAACGATTAACAAAATAAAAAATATCGAGCGTGTGATAGAAATTAATTTGAATATTAAAGACGTGGAATTGAAAGTTCCAGGTATGCGTATTGAAAATGTGATCATGCCATATAAATATGGTAGTGATTTGTTAACCATAAAAATAAAAACTTTGAGTGAAGGAAATGGGGGCGTGGCGACAGGTCATAAGGTTATGTGTAGAGGGGATGGGATAGATGGCTACCAAAGTAGGGAACACAAAATGAAAGGACAAGACACAAATGAAAAAAATATTACCATAAAATCGTACTTTGTTTTTATCCCACTGAACCTCATTAAGGATGGAGTTGTAAATAAAAGACTCATCTTAATCAGCTCAAAAAGGAATGAAGAATTTGAAAAGGAAGGATTACTGCCTGATACTCTTTACATGATAGAATCTCAGAAGCTAAATTGTGAAAAGGAAAAACATATGTACATTTCAATCAAAATTTGCAAAAATGGAATTCATTTTTTCCCTTGTGTGAATCCCCATCAGGGGCACACTCTTCATACAAATTACACAACGAATGGAGGCCTCAACAGGAAGCCATTCGAACCTGTATACGTATGTTTATATAACGATGAAGTGGATAGAGCTATTGGGAATATATTGAATGGAAGGGGGTTGGCAAACAAAGTAAGAATAAACAAGTTAGCTGCAACAGGACATTACATGCTTAACAATTTACCCTTTCAGTTTTATTTTAATAATTCTAATGTACTCCTTTGTACTCATGGGGATATTAAGGAGGAGGCGGAAAATGTATTTAATCGTATTGGCAAAGAGTATATTCGCGTAGAAAGCTTCATTGACCTTTTTCCAACACACATATTCCCCCCGTTGGAGGACGTCCTACATTTGGACTTGATTGAAAAGAATGAATTGTTACAATTAAAATTTGTTCTTCATTTCTTAGCCATCACTGAGATTATATGTATGCATTTGTGTTCCCTCTTGAATTTCCACGTGGATATACAACCTCTCTTTCGGGACCACGTGAATGCAGTTAAAATGGATGATGGAACGGGGCAGGAGAACCGCTTCACATTCCTGTATACCTCTTACGAAGAGGATGCAGAACCCAAAGGCTATTTTCTAAACTACACCAAGCCGTTCATCTTCCGCTTCCATTGCGATGACAACGATCTCTTCATCATGGACTACGCACGCAAACAGGCCATATTTTTACATAACGTGATAAAGAACCATGGAGACATAAAAACCATTCCTATGTCATATGATAAAACGAAAAGTCTTTTTTTCACGAAAGACAGTAGGAAGAAGCAATTTCAAATTTATTACATGGACATTTTGAGGAGGTACAACTTTGTACTTAACAGGGGAGACAACCTTTTCAGAATTCCCAACACGAGGGACTACTCTACACCTAAAATAAGTGCACCAGTGAAACGGCAAGGTGCTGCTAATAACAATGCATCGGTTTGTACAAATGGGGTGGAGGAAGAAAAAAATGGAAGACACTTTGATGATACAATAATTGGCGCCTTACAAGGGAAACTCCTGCCAAAAAGTGAAAACGCATATAGGAGACATGTTACCACGACGGGTCAGGCAAAAATAGCTGAAGAGAGAAACTTCGTGGGGGGTAATATAACGTCAGGGGAGGAACAGAAATTTCCCATAAGAGAAGAACAAATTACTCCCCACGATAAAATTACTAACGAGAAGACGTCATTTTACAATCTAAGAGAATACAAGAATTATCATTTCCACGAGAAAAAAGGTGGTCAAATAGAATATAAAAATGGTAACTCATTTGAAGATTTCGACCGAGGGAGGGATAGGTATGAAGAGATAAGTACAAATGGATGGTATATGAATGGGAAGGAGAAGGAAGAATCCTCCGCTGGGGAACTACCTCATCCACAGGATGATGAAATTTCTTATTATAACATGCATAAGGAGGATGTCCCGTTCAGCCTGGAAAGTGTCAAGTGGGATTTTAATGACGACCATGTATACCCAGGTCAGCATCCTGTCTATGCAGGTTGTTCAAATGGATACGGCCACAGGGAGGGTGTCACGCCCAATGCGGAGGCCACACCTGGGGGAGGTGTAGGGGAGGACAGGCAAACGGTCTCCATTGCGGACGTTAGCTACGGAAGAGGATACAACGAAGGGTGCAGAGAAAAGTACGCCGATCGGTGTGCCTTGACACGTGATGCGCGCCTATCGGGCACTACGGACCAGGACTGGGTCGCTTCAAAGCTCTCCACATGTAAAGTGTACACCGATCACACGGACCACGCACCCAAGCATTGCAAGCTGGTTAGGCGAAGTGATAATGAGGCGTAGACAAGAGGGGACTATACCTCGGGGATCGCGATTACGTTTTTGTTTTTGCGGAAAGGGGGGGTGAGGTGTTTCCCCAGGCTTACACCATTTGGGGAGAAATCAGTCAAATAGCTATTTCAACAAAAAAAAAAAAAAATAAATAAATAAAATAATCATTAAAATGGCACATTCGCGCGTTAAACATTACAAAGTAGAAAAGGAAAAATGTCCAGTGGTAAAAAAAAAAAAAAAAAAAAAAAAACATCAAGTGGGCATTTCTCAGGAGGACACCCATCTGATGAGCAGATTGTCATGCACAAGGTGTATTACCTCAGGAGAGAAATGCTCCTCTCATTGTGGACACTGAGCAAGCCCTGTTTCTCTTCTCACACGCTGCCTCAATAGGGCAGACACAAGAATGCACGTGTGCCTCCCCCGTTTGTGCTTCCTGTCACCGTGTGTGGCATTTTTGCATTATTTATCTGTACTGCCCTTTTTTTTTTTTGTTTATTCTTCTAACTGGTAATGTGCCCATGTGGCTAAGCGCCACGGGGGTTCTGTGTGGAAGCGCATCAAATCGTCCTTGTCCCACCCCCACCCGCACACATTAGCAGAGTGAGCTGACGGGGACTACACCTCCTCGTCCTTGTCCAAGTACAAGTACGTGTATATATAAAGATAAAAAAAAATCATATGAATTAAAATGAGGCATATTAACAACTTGATTAAACTCCTTTTATGTTTCTTCGATATAGATCGTCTCCACTGATTTATTTTTTCCCAGGTGAGGCGCAGCCCTCGCCAGATGCTGGTCCCCGTTCCTTCATTCCCATGGTGCGCACTTTCTTCTGCTCCGTTGGTTCTGGACAGAGGGGAAAATATATAAAGCGTTCGCGCAACGTGAAGTGAACAAGCCGTGCTTGCACCGACGTCTGAACCTCCATTTGCGTATAGCATTTTTCCTGATCCCCTTACCCCTGGGCCAAGTGCACATACAGGGTAAAATCCCGGTTGATGCGGAAGAACGGCTTGGCGAAAAAGAGAAAGTGCACTGGATCCTCGGTGTCGAAGTAAATCTGGTGATTCTCGCACTCCACATTGATGAAGCAATTTTCTCTCAGATTGGTGGCTTAGAAAAAAAAAAAAAAAAAAAAAAAAAAGGCAGTGACGCGGTGGAAGGTATTGAAGGGAAACATATATAAATGTCCATTTGATGCTGGTGACATGCAGAAGCTGAGGCGCAGTCGTCCGACCGCCTCCACATTTTACATACTTCTAGGAGACATCTAACGTGCTGTTCTATGTGCTCATCCAGGGTTGCCTTAATTTTTCCACGTTGATAAATCAACCGATTGGTCATTCCCCTGTGCACGTCTCCGCCTTACTGTTAAGCAGGTTGTATCCTGCCTTCAGATTTTTCTTGGAACTACAGCCGTATTCACAAAAATGAAATTCCTCTTGGCAGTAGTATCGCCAGGAGCACGAAAGGTTATTCACCTCGCTCGAGTCATTTTTCTCTTCAAGGAAAGCTACATATATCATTTGGTAACATGTGCACCTTACAAAAAGGTGGAGCAGAATGATTAGGGTTCCCAGACATACATGGTTCATGTTTTTACGCACAACACACACGTCATAAGGAGCGGCTCGAAGTATTTCCTACGCTGTGCCTAGGGGTCATCACCATGAAGCAAGTCTTGTATCGACTAATTCGTAGCTTAGACAGACCCGAATATGGGCGCAATTTAGTGCCAAATTGTTGCGCCAATGATTTGTGTAAATTTTTTTTTATATATATCAAGAGAGGACAGTAAACAAAAAGGGAGAGACGTAGGCATTTGGGCGACAAAAAAAAAAAAAAAAAAGGACTTTACATTTTCTGTTGAAGAGGTTTATACGATTCATTATGTTTTCCTGTTTTTTATTTTATTTTTTTTCTAACAAGATAGGGAACCTTTGTTTTGTGTTAATTTATTTATTTTATTTCTTCCTATCAGTAGTGGGGAATAGCAAAATGGACATTTGCCGGTCAGGTATATTTATATGCGGCTTTTTTCCGCACCGTTTTTCTGCAGCGCTTTTTCCGGCCGTTCTTTTGGCCTTAATGCACCGCTCTTAAGGGAAGTGGGGAGATTACAAGGATCCCTCCGCAGTGTTACAAAGCTTGGCGCCTGTTGCGCGCGTGCTAGGTTTTTTGTGCCAACCGGATTTTGTATGCTGCCCATGACGAGGCACGCACCGTTGATTTTGTATGTATATGCATGTATGTTATGCGTGTAATCATGCCTTGCGCGCTGTTCCCTCTTGCGTTCGCGGGAGTTTAGTTTAGTTATACAAGTTAAATTTGCGTGTTCGATGTGAGCGGCAGGAAAATTATCCATTTCGAACATTTTTTTTTTTTCCGCCAGCGCGGGTTGATTTCCACTAGGTTCATTCCTGTGCCCAATTTCATGCCCCCCCTCCAGCAACCACTGCTTCGACCACTGTTGCGAGATCATTGCTGCTTACCGCGGGGGAAACAATGAAAGGAGAATAATTCATCCTAAGAAGCGCCATTGGAACACAAGTTTTGCGCACGGGGGAAGAGGCAACAAAAAAAGAGGAAATACCACGCTTGTGCGTAAGGTTTTATAAAAGTTAAGGGATACCCACGCGGGTGTGAATTGTATGCTATATATATATATAACTGCTTCCTCGTGACCATCAGGCGAGAGGCACCAACTGGCCAGTAAGGGACACGCCCATTACGATTTCTTTGTCGGTCAGTTTTTAACTTGCCCAGCCCAGCGACGCGTTGAAAAATGGCGGATGAGGACGTAGCGGATGGGAAGCCAGCGGATGGCGACATACCGCATGGGAACCCTGCGGATGGCTGCGGGGGTGCGGTGAACGGCGAAGAAGGGGAACATGGGGTGAGTGCGCCCAATGCAAAGCAACCGGAGAATGACACAGCTGTTGGGAAGCCGGACAAGGAAAGCAAAGCCTCATTTGATATTTTCTCCTACCTACATAAGGTGTATGCAAAGTACGGGCTATACGAAGAGGACATGGATAGGTTCCTCCTCTACGTCAAAAGAAGGAGAGCCAAGTTAAAAGCAAAAACTTTATATAAAATGAAAAAAGTGGGAAATAAATACATAACGAGATTGTATGAAACGGATAATGTGGATGGAAAATACCTTGAGTTGTTGCTCCTTGATGTAGAGGCATGTCGATGTAGGTACATAAAAATAAAAACTGATGTGAATAATTTAAAAGTACCATATAGGTCTACTTATTGTTACTTGAGGAGAGTGAAGAGAGCTATGGATAAGGTGAAATTTATGAATCACTCCGTGGAGTCCTCTGTGGATAAAAACACCGAGTTACAAATAAAGTGCTACAGCGCGTATGTCCAAGCAGCGTACCTGTTGGAGGGGAAGAAATATGAGGAGGCCGTCTCAAAGGTGAGGGAGTTCACCAAACTGGTCAAGCTGGTCAAAAGGGCTATGCTCAATGAGATCGTCCAGGGGACGACGCGATCAATCGGGGAAGGAAAAAAAGACCACGCAGGAGGAGAACACGGGGACGACTGCGGAGAAGCGCAGGGAGGTGAGTCACCCGAAGAGCGGAAACACAGTCGCGCCAGCCAACATATCCAAAACGACCTCACGGAACAAAATACCTTCATGAACACCAAAGGAAACCTCCTCATAGAAGCCGAAAGACGAATCGACGAGACATTCGACTACTTCCTCTCCGTCATTCTCTCATTTGAACGCATTTGCTTATATAATTTGAGGAAAAACAAATTAAGCAATTTTGATGAGAAGCTACATGACGACGAGTTACACATAGGAGAGAGCAGCAAAAAATCATCCATTAAGGAAATTACCGACATGAATAAAGACATATCAACATATAAAAAACTTGAAATTTTTATGACCGAAAATACAGTACAAATAAAAATTGAGCATAGTACTTATGAACTGAATGGGCATGGAGACTCCAATCAGAGAGACTACTCCAGTTTGCTCAAAATAAAAAATGCCCTCGATAACATTAAAAATGTTATTCCAATGGAAGAAATAGAAAAATTATATGAAGATACCAATTTGAGAGAAATTATGTTGTGTGTGAACAAAGAAGATTTTCCACTTTTTAAATTTTTAAATTCATATCAAGCAAATTTTATTGTTAATAATTATGGACAGGCAATTGCAAAGTACTACGAATGCTTAACAATAATACATGAACAGTTAATAAAATCAACGGGCGGAAATAAGAAGAAGGCATCCGGGAATGGAAACAAACAACGTGGAGGAAGCCTACTAGATGAAGATGATAAAATGATGGAAAAGATTTGGAACCACATGGAACAATATCTCTCTTGTGAAAAATTATATGCAGACACAGAACGAACTCTTCTTGTGCTAATGAAATTTTTATTTTCCATATACTCAGCTAGCCATTTGAAAAAATTTTCGCTTGGAAATAAAAAAAATTTTGGAGACATCATTGAAGAAATGCCCATGCTGCACACAGGAATTCGATATGCCGATATTTTAAAGCAGAATATTGATGAATTGAATAAATTAAAAAATAATGATGAAATTTTTATTAACATTTTACAGATAATTAAAAATGTCAAGTCTTTTTGTCTCGCTTGTCATTATGCAATGGTTGGGAAAAATGCAGAGGCCCACGTCCTCTTTGATTTAGTTAAAACGAGAAATTATGTGTTTACAAAATTGCAACAAATTAAAATGATACACAATGAAGCTTTGTTACGAATTACAATTTTCTTTAATCGACTACAGGATGTCATTTCGCTGGTCAATGAGATATATTACTTCCGCCATTTGTCCATATACGCGTTGCAGGTGAAAACCAAATGCGTGCCATCCGATCAGAAATTATTTTCTGTGGACAATTCCTTTTTTGAACAAAAAATGACACAAATGTGCATGGACCCTCTGCGTATCGACATGATGCAGTTGTGTCGCGACTCCGTTTTGCTCAACCCAGACGCACACAAGGAGGAAGAAAAGGCCTCCGGGATTAGGGGCCTCCTTCGCTCCTTCTGGAAATAAGTACCAAGGGCTTCGCGGTGGAAAACGTATTCCCATCTTATGTGCGAATATGATGTTTTGTCTTCTCTACGTATTGACATGCATTTTTCGCCCTCTCCTTTTTTCTTCCCAGTTGCATACCTCTACCCTGCATTGACTTTTTCCCGTGTTTTTCTACTTCATCCATCTTTCCTTCCTTTCGAACGGAAGGGCCATTTCCAGGGGAGTACACTTCTCCCCCGCTTAGACACATCACCGCATCGAGGATGCAAAAAAAGAGTAAAAAAAAAGAAAAAACTTTACCTGGAAAAAGGTACCCAGTTGTATAATCGACCTTAGGGGACACACCTGTTACCTTCTTAATCGGCTCGCGTAAAGGCTACGCGCGAAATTTGCCCCGTGCCGACTGACTACCTAATAATTACATTTTTTATGGACCAGGCGGGATAAATTCAGTTCTTTAGAAGAGGTATTCATAATTTGTTTTTTTAAAAAGAGGAAAAAATTAAAAAGTGTTCGTCAAGCTGGTTATGCGGGTAGTATAAGTCATGCGTCCACTTTACATTTATACACGTGGGAAATTTAAACAGATAAAACACAGATGTGCAGGAGGCGTGATCCATAATATATAGGTGCACAGTTAAAAATGGGCAAGTATTAAAAAGAGGGCTCAGGAGAGCTCGTGGAAAGAGGCAAAAAAAAAAAGTACTTCACGTGAGAAAAGGCATGTGGTATGCACATACACACAAAGAGTATGTAACACACCTACACGCTCATACACCTAGTTTGGATCTACTTCTGATCTGCTAAACCGCTTGACTGGTTAACCATCTAACCGCTCAACTCCATGATTGACTCGACCAAATCGTTGTTATTCTTCTTCAGCACTTCTATTGCTCTTTCACGCGTGCATTTCGTTTGTGACATAATTAACTCAATGTCGTCCATCGAAACGTCCGCTGGTTTTCCTGAAAATGGGGGGTGGGCGCAAGATGTGAGCATGGGGTACAAAAGCGCGTGCCCATATGGCAGCGTACATCGCAGCAAATGCATATCGTTTTGTTTTTTGGGACGCACAAAAATGTTTGTACGCATAGAGACAAACTAGAGAGTGGGTTAAGACATTTGCTTACCTTCGTCTAAGTCCTGAACTTTTTCGTTTGCTTTTTCGGGGGCCTCGAAATTTACCTCCTGCTCGTCCATCATGTCACCGTCCTTCTGGAGGCTATCTGGTAGGAGACCTGTTGGGGGGGGAAGAAAAAAAAAAATAAAATAATACTAAAATATATAAGTAACGGATGAAGAAGGGGTAACTATACAGTATATATCCGTCTCTCTACACCTCCCACGTACGCACGTTGTGCAATTTGTCCTACTCCCCAGATGAGGCGACGGACAACACAAGCGGCATCCCCCATCGTGACCATACTGTTGAGTGCACACGAGGTAGGAGCGAACAAGTGGGGCAATAAACACGTACGCACGTTTACAAAAAAAAAAAAAAAAGAACAAAAGTGTATACACATGTATATGCTTATAATATGCTCGCGTATTACTGTTGATCGAGTTGGTGATGTCATCCGTCTTGGCGTCTCCAAAAATGACGTACGATTCAGTGCCGTCGACTTTGTACACCTCCACATTGGATACGGCAAAAATCATTTTTTGTGACTTTTTTATAATGACTTTGTGCACATTAGGGATTGCCTTTAAGCCAAGTTTGACGAGCATTTTCCTGGCTCTTCTTTCCCCCTTGCTCATCTTTGTCCTGTTTGGTGGATTTAAAATATTTTTATTTTCGTCATTTTCTTCAAAGGAGGAGCTCGATGAAATTTCATCTTTGGAGTTTACTCTATCGTCATGCATTTTGAATTCGTATAAATTTCCTTCTATGTTATGTGTATTGCCTCGCGATGGCGACAGTTGGGTGCGTAGCTTGGGGAGGGCAGGTTATATAGTATAACAGGGCGTCAAGCCTGCAGTACAGAAATTCGTTTTTATATGTTCCTATACTTATTCGAACACTGTGCTTATATTTAACTAGCTACCCAAACTATTCTTGACTTGGAGGAACGGTACGAAATGTCAGCGCTGTGTTTTTAATAATCCTTTAGCTATTGGGGGGGAGGGGGACAAACAATATAAAACAGGTAAAATTCAAAAAAAGGGCCTAAACACAAAAGGTATGCAACAATGATATACACAAGGGTATAACAGCAGGTATGCAAATGCTATATATATATACTAATGCTGGTACAAAATATTTATACACGAATTGGTACATGCAGTGTGATTTCCTTTGCTACATAAAATTAATTATTTTTGCAAGGGTTGTTGTAGGGGCGAGGAACAGTTTTTACCAAATGTAGAAAAAAGTAAACAAAGAACAAGCGGTAGCGGAGTACTCAAATTCTCAAAAGTAAAAAAAAAGGCTGTGGTTCGTTCAAGCCGATCACTGTATTTTGAAGGTACGGATGGATTCACGGAGGAGAGAGATGCGTTGGAAAAGTAACCTACATACTTTACGTACGTATAATATGTACACGCATAACCATGGTTACGGCTGTGTTTTATTTATATGTATGTATACATAACATCCATGCTGCTGCATTGTTGGTTCCTTTGGGTTTTTAATTTCTTAAAATGCTTAAAGATGACACTATTAAATTATTTCCCCCTGTGGCTTTTTTTTTAATTCCGAGCGCACTGCTTAAATGGCTGGGGAGGCAACAAAAAAAAAAAAAAAAAAAAAGGGGTACGCAAAACGCGTATTGGCCTGCAATCACGCTGGAACGGATTCTCGTGGACATCGCACTGGAAATATATTTGCAGTGCAGAGCGAACGTGGTGGAAGAGTTTTTATTAGCATGCTGATTATCGCTCAGGCCTGCGTTTAAAAGGGCGCGTTTACATACACGCCAGTGTAGTGCACGAGTTGGTGAATACATATTTTACTAAAAAAAAAAACGCCGCCCGTGTTCGACCCACGTCACCTCAACCTGCAGCTACATTTTTTGCAGTTCTCAAAAGGTACAAATTATATTGCAAAGATAATTGCAACACGTACCCATGCGTATGTATATGCGAGTGGGGCAACTGTTTTTTACAAGTCATTTTACGAAAACATTGCAGCCACTTTTTTTTTTTGCGTATGCCTTTTATAGGAGAAAAAAAAAGAATCCAGAGGGGCGGTGCAGCTGCTTGTACCCAATTTAGCAACTATGCGTACAAATGTGGAAAGCTGTAACAAATAAAATAAAAATTGTATTTTTAACCCTCTAGCAGGATTATAAATCCGCACGAGAACGAAGCAGGGAATAATGTATTGCCAGGAAAGGTTTCAAAGTGTCGAATATGTCAACAGTGTAGGGTAAATTCCCACGTTCAACTTATTGCATTACGTACGTACGTGTATGTTATATGTGTGTATATTCTACGTATACATATGTACAGCACATTTATACGCACAAAATATTTATGTGATGCGTCCCCCTGTCGTTGTTGCAACATTGCCATATATATTTTTTTTTAATAACTGGCCAATTTCTACATGAAAAAGTAAGGTGATTTTTTTATTTATAACACAAGTGTTATTCTGCCTAGTATGTAAATTTTTTGTTGGCGGGTCACATTTCAGTCGTCCCTTTTCTGCATAATGTTTATGTGGTAGTATCCTACCTGTATTGTTCCTTTTTGTTCTCCCATATTAATGATGAACGAATTGGAAAAAAGGAAACAAATTGGAGATCCCATATTAAGGGTTATGCATATTTTTCAAACGGACCGAAATGGCATACACGTTTATGCCAATATGTGGAGGAATTTTTGCACATTTTATTTTTGCCTGAACAGCATGTAAAAAAAAAAAAAAAAAAAAAAAAAATTCATTTTAGCTAGTCGTTCAGCCTATCACCAGAATCAATTTTGGCCAACGCCATCCTACTTCGTATTTCGTGACAGGCCCTACTTCGCCTAGCATAAGTAACACATAAATTCGGCGCCAATCGATTGCCTCTCCAAAAAATGTAACTCTCGAAAGTGACACTTTTCCTTTTATTTGCAATATTACCACTTGCAGTTTCTACCACATTGCGGTTTTTGTGTAGAGGGTGTGTTTTTATATTTCAAAACGAACACTTTTAAAGCTTAAAAAAAATTTGCGTCTTTGTCTTCCAAAAAGAAGTCAACGAACAAAATGTTACATCATTATCGTTCATCTGGCTCACTGGCATCCTACCACGTGAAGGTAGGAATGTACGAAAGAGTAGGCCCAGCCGAGTGCAGTGACCATCATGCACATTTCACGTGTGCAGGTGTGCATGTCCCCCGACCCAAAAAAAAAAAAAAAAAAAAAAAAAAAAAAAAAAGTTGCATACGTCTACGCCAGCTACATGTTGGCATACTGCAAATTATCCCAGAAGTTTTTTTCTTCCAGTTTTTTCTCATCATCGGGCAACTCTTTCAAATCTTTTTTTATCTTCTTCACAATACTGAATATGTAGCAGATGACGTTTTTGTCCTTTACGCTGTTGTACAGGTCTCGAAAATTGATTGCGTGCACAGTCCAGCCTGCGAGGTCAAGGGGCGAAACAAAAATGGAAAAGGAAACCGAATGAGTCGCACACGCAACAGCACAAAAGCAGCGCAATGGTAAAATTTGAGTGTAGGTGTAACAAAAAAAACAAAAAAAAAACACCTCAAAGCGCTAGAGTGTGCTGTTTTATTTATGTGTCAAGTGCCAAAAGGAGGCATCCCGACATTACCCTTCAAGGCCAGTTGCTTCTGACGGAGCTCCGCGGAGAGTAGTGGTCTGTGCGATGGGTACAAGACATCCTAAGAAGGTGAACGTAGGGAAAATAAAAAAAATAAAAAAATCAGGAAAAATTACAAAAAATGGCAAAGGGACACATTAGGAGAAAGTTACACTTTACACTGATACTTTCCCCACATATGAGCATCCCCCAAAGAGCCCTGACATTCCTATACATGATAAGAAAAAACGTCGCATTGTGCTCACAATGACAGGGCGTCTTCCCTCATTCTCGTTTACCTCATATGACATTAAATCAATTAAATGCCTTTCGTATGGAAAGGAACAGCAGACTTTGTAAATGTTTTCATGTGTGTAGGATCCCTTGTACTGTACGTTCAGCTGTGAGGAGGGGTGTAAATGGGTATGCGTGTGGCACGAGCGGAAAGGACGGGACAATGAATACACACGGAGTGGACATATACACACGCTCAGCAACACGGGCTCAGGGGAAGTCCAACAACGGGGCACTTACAAAATTGAGAATGTCACATATGACATGGTCAAAGTGGAACATCTTGATCTTCTTCCTCTCCTCCCGGGACGAGGCAGAGTTGGCATTTCTGATGCTTACATCATCCATGTTATAATTTAAGACGTGGTAAAAAAATTTGGCAATTTTCAAATTGTTGTCAAACGATTTAGCTATTTTGTGATTTTGTGGAGCAGGTGCGCTGGCCTGTCCTGTGTGCTCGATCCTGTGTACAAACACGTTTCTGTCCCTTTCCTCATCAGTTATATTAACGTTAACAGGCGATGCCTCGTAGTCCAGGTCCAGGTAAATGTTATTTTCATTTATGTACACATTTGGAGCCACTTTATTCCACACATACTTGGCCTCCTTATCTCTGGAGAAAAAATTCACAAAATTGTAGACATGGTAACATACTTGTTTTGCGAGAATGACAAACTCATGTGTGTATATCTCGTCAGAGTAGCTGCAAATTTCACTCAGCAGAGGATACAAGTAATGATATGTATTTATAAGAATATTGACGTAGGCCAATTTTAGAAGAAGTAAGGAGGCCTCTTCGCCACCCTTCTGGAGGTAGGAGCGTAATTTGTCATTTTCTTCGTAAAACAAATTGAAGGACGTTTTTGTGCTGTGATGTTGGGGGGTACTCAGAGATTGGTTCATCGATGAGGGGTCACATTCGTCTTGTTCATCTTGACGTATGGTTAACGGGTTCTGTAGTGATCCCCATCCGTCGCAGCTCTTCTCCAGATCACTTGCATACCTGTGGTGCATATATTCCTGCGACAGTTTACGTACCAGATTCATCTTATTATTTGTGAGCGCCAAAATGTACACGAAATTGATTAGCATGAAGGAGGAGATGGGCCTTTTCTCTTGCACAATCATGTGTTCCACTAAGTCGTATAACTTAAGTATGTTATCGTCTTCGTAGTGTATATTGAAACAGGCATAGCAGAGGGCAATGCAGCTGTTGAGATCAACCACCGTGCTGGGGTTACGCGATATGTAGCCGGTTGGCATACTTGCCATTGTTGAGGTCATTCCGTTTTCAGCTTCCCCCGCTTGTACAATTGAGTCATCTCCTAAACTGGGCACAGTATCCACATCGATTGACCCACACCTCATGGTAAGTAAGGGGCGCTGCTCGGGGGCGTCACTACCGTCTACCCTGTTCAGGGGAGAATCAAACGATTCTCCCTCCTCTTCCTGTTCGTAGCTATTCAATATACCACTCGTTATGGAGTTGATTTTTTTTTTGAAGAGGGAAATGAGCTTGGGTCTCCTGGACATGTGTGTGAGAGCCACAAACTTCATATACCTACTGGCCGTAATGTTGCTTAAAAAGATTAGGAATTCCATATTCGTACTCTTAGACAGGATGGGAATAATTTGCCGCATTATCATATTTAAAATTACATCATCGTGCATGCGTTTATCCCTCATGATGATTAACAAGTTGTTAACGTCTTTAATGCTGAGCTGCCAAAAGTTATGCAAACGCAATTTTATTTGTTCGTATAGGAGGTCATTAATATGTGGGAGGTACACTTCTTCCTCATTGTTGCTCATAAGGGAAGGAGGCAACTCGGTCAAATTTACATTATCATCAAATATGTCTATGTAGTGATTTGATGAGGACATTTCTCCTGCTGAGTGGGAAATAGAAGAGGAGGGACCCAACATTGGTGACGACAACTCTGTTGCTGTACTCCCTGGTGGGGGCGAGGCACAAACAAGATATCCTTGCTGGGTATATTTGGCCAAATCATTAATAATGAGCATGATATTGACGCAGTCCTCTCCACATAGTAACTTATATTTCTTCTTAACATTCTGCAGGATGTGTGCAATTAAGCGAAAGACATCCACATGGTGTACATTCAGATAACACACATTTTTGAGTGCATACAAAATGAGAACCAAATTTTCTAAATAAAGCAAATGTCTAATTTGATAAATCTGCTGAACAAGGAGGTAATAAAATTTATGGTCATATATTTCGAGGAAGGATGAATGGTACATCACATTGGTAATTTGTAAAGGAGAAAAGGCATACAAATTTTTCACCACTTTATTCTTCAAAAAGGAAAAAAGATGTTTGTATTTATAACTGAACTGTATTCTACTGAGGCAGGTCAAAATTGAAACAATATCTTTTGTGGTAATTTGTTTCACATTTTCATTAAGCTTTGTAAGTATACTAATGTAGAGATCCGGTTTGTGTGCGTTTACATAAGTATAGGACCACAAGATGATACACAGATTCTTCACACTCATGTGGTGTAAGTACACATTAATAGCATTGTAAAAAATATCCATGTAGAGGTACTCATCATATTCGTTTAATTTTGTTAATGAGTAAACTATGTTTACCAAATCAAGGTGATCAGCTTTGTGTATATCTCTCTCCACAATTTTTTTTAACTTCTTCACCAACTTGGAAGTATAATTAATATGACTAAAGGCCCATAAAATATTGCTCACATTTCTCATGTTCAGCTGGTCCACGTTTTCTTCAATCCGCTTGGACAATTCATAGTAGGTGTTCACATCTTTGTATTTCAATTTTGAAAGAGAAGTCAATAACGATATTACATCGTTCAAGTGCAGACTTGTGGATGTCACTAACATGTGTGACTTCACCATGTCGATAACCTTCATTTTGAAAATACGACTCTCGTTTGTCTCCACCAGGATATTACTAAGGGTATACAAAATACTGCACACGTGCTTCGGTTCAGCATCCTTCAATTTCACACTCATGTAATTTATTACGTCGTTGAAAAAGTATGGAAAATGCTCTATCTTCACAAAGGCATAGAATATTTGTGCCAAATTCGATATGTCAAAACGCCCCAACTTGTCATTTATCCTTTTCATCACATTAAGGTACATGTAGTTCTTCGTGATGCTCCCCCTCTGATAGGAGTCCATTAACTTGGACATTTTCATAATCGCGCTGCTGAGGTTTATGTTGTCGCAGGTGTTCAGGTTATTGTACAGGACGGTCAGTATCCCCATGGCTGTTTTCTCCTTTTTGATTTCCCTTTGAATTATCAGATTGTCTATATTACCGTCAATGATGGTGCTTAGGCTGTGTCCGCTCAGCTGCTGCACATTATCTGCAGGGGTCACTTCGACAATGCTTTCGCTGCGGTGGGGTTGCTTCTCCACTTGGTTGCCACGTTGACCTATACATGCGTCTTCTGTCTGTTGGTTGTCCACCATTTGGTAGCCGCTCCCTTTCGTTATCTCCCCAATGCACCTCCTCGCCGTGATGTCTTCCACCTCATTCACAAAAAGGGAGTCCTTCGCAGAAGCCGCTGAATCCGCCTCGCCCTTCTCCTCCAAGTCGTCCACCAAAAATTCACTGACCATCTTCTTCCTCCTCAGTTCAGCGTAGCGCACGTTCAGGTCACAAGAAAGGGCGCTCTCCGTCAGATCCTCATGTATCAGTTTGTTTATATTCAACTCGTTCGTGTCCTCCTTAACCGCTTCCTCTTCTTGGGCAACAATGTTGTGGTCCCCTTTGTCCGTCGCACCGCTCCCTTTCACTTCTCCCCTGTGCAGGGGTGACTCGGTGTAAATTTCGTCATACGACTTTATTTCATTTGTGTACGTCTCATCACCTGACAAGAACTGGTCGATGTCATCATGTGGAGAGGAAACTTTGTCGGACACAGCACCTCTACGCTGGCCCTTATTATGCCCCGCGCTACTTGCACCATCCCGAGCAGAGTTCATATACTGGTCCTCTTTCTTAACCTTCTGATACTCTCTGTCCATTTTGTAATCCAGCTCCTTTTGATAATTCTTCATTTTCTTTTTGTTCCTTAAGTAATCTTCCTTCTCCTTCAAAATTTCCCACAGACTTTTTTCCTCATCTTGCAATGGTAAGGCAGTTTGTCCAAAGCGTAAACTTTTCTTCGTCTTAGACCCTCCCTTTGCTAATCCCTTTTGCTCGTTGTACCTTTTAACAAGCTTATTGTATTTGTCATTGCAGGGGAGAAAATCTGAATCAGCTTCTGCATCCCTTTGTTTGAATATTCTCACAGTGCTATGCTCCTGCTGGGAGCAATCATCCTCATCAATTTTTTGAAGGAAGTCTTTCTGCTTTCTCACGTGTACGGACTCGGACGCGACATCTGCCGTCGCATCTGACGTCGCATCGTGACGGTCTTTGTGCGCGTCGTAAAGAGCTGTGCTGTGCCCATTTGTTCCATCTACACTGAACTTGTCTCCCTCATTCTGCTTCTCCTTTGGGGGACAGTTCCCCTCTTCGTAGCTCACCAGTCGATCTACATACTTTTTGCCCCCCAAAGTGGACAAGTTACCCCTCCTGTGCACTCCGCCCCTCCACGTTCGCGTCAACAGTGTACAGCGGATGAGGTTGTCCGCGATGAAGTTTCTCATACTGTGGTGGGATGCGTCCACGGGGTGGGTAGCAAACTGTTACAAATGAGGAGGATTATTACAACTTCTTATGTGTGAGGGAAGTTCAGGAAATGTTGTTTTCCCCCTCCACATATTTTCGCATGCACAATTTTTTATTCACTTATCTGGTATACTGCGCATGAGAGCTTTTTTAAAGAAACTCGCGTGATTTTTTGCAACGGTAACGATGTGTAGAGTGCGCAGTTTCACACGCCATTCGATGTGCCCTTGTGCACTCGGTATATGTTCACCCTTTGGTCACTCATCCTGCAGGGTATGCGTTTACTTTCCATGCAGACCGCGATTATGTGGTCACCCCTGGTGTGCGTCTCCCGCTGCTGCTGATGCGTGGTGTTGTTGTTTCCTTGCGCCAAGATATGCTCTTTACCGTAAAAAATACGCTAATGTGCTTCTTCCCTTTCGTGTGTTTGCTTCAGCCGCTTCCGTAGGAAAAGGCGACACATAAAGGACGATCGATTCGCCTCACCAAGCAACTTAAAAAAAAAAAAAAAAATTTTAATCCAAGTGAGGCCAAAACCAGGTTACACCGGATATAGTGTCACTTGCGAAGGCGGAGGCCATGCCTTTTTCCACGGTGCACTTGCCCTTACGCCTGCAGGGCGTGTACATATATATTCTTTCCGCTGCATTGTCAGGAGGGACTTTGTCAACCAGTTGACGCCTCTATTTGTGCACAGTTACGAAGGTTAGGAGGAAAAAAAATGGGAGAAATGTGAAAAATGCCGAACTAATGAAAAGTATGGAGCAAACCTCAAAATAAGTGAACATTGGGTGGGAAGTAAGGCTACCTAATGGGCAAATACCCTGGAGGCGACGATTACATCTATTATGACAGTTTGCCCGAGTGGTTAAGGGGTTGGACTTGAAATCCAATGAGCTTTGCTTGCGCAGGTTCGAATCCTGCAGCTGTCGATTTTTTAAAAAATTATTTTTGCACATATGAAATATTTTAAATAAGTTAATAATTTTTTTTTAACGTATACAAAAAATATGTAATAATTTTTTATTTAAAAAGAACAAAATGCATCTATTTTTTTTTTTTTTTTCAATTTAGCCACTCTGCCAAAGTAAACTTTGTCTCCATCAGTATATTTCGCTTAATTCTTTCGCGTTGTAAAAAAAACACTTCCTTCGCTACCTCCTCTGCCCGCGTAACAGATTCGCGAAGTTACCATTCCGCTGCTAAACGCGGACGCGTAAACATTTTGACGCTCTTTTCCGATTTGGTCGGGAGTGTTTCCCCTTTTTTTTTTTGGACCCCTTGTGAGATGACGTTTTGTCCCCATGCGGCAGATGCACCTTTGGGCAAACATAAAGAAATGTCTACTTGTATATGCGTGAGAAGGGGGCACACATAAAATAGCTAAGTTGTACGTTGAAAAAAAAACAAATTATGGTGGTTTTAAAAAAAAAAAAAAAAATCCTGTTGCCAGTCCAGTGGGGGGGACCTAAACTGATGCCCATTTGTTTTATGGTAAAATGGAATCCTGCCCCTCGACGGGCAAAACCATTTTAAGGTAACAAAGAAACACCTGCTGTTCTTTTTTTTTTTGCCGCGATCTTTTGCGCTACCTCTGAAACACAGCCGTGTTGCGTGACTTGCGCACGGAGGCCCGCTGCACACAGGCAATGGGCGCGGTGGTGATGCACCCGAGTAGGTCCTTGTAGGAAATTTTGTGAAAGTTAAACAAGAGTCGCAGCAAATTTAGCGGTTCTATGATCTCCGTTTCTGTGAACGCCCCTGAGGAAACAATGATTCTGCTAAAGGGGACTACCGAGAACAGGCTACAAATATTTAAAGCTAAGTGATAATAATGGGAGTCTTCACTTCCATGGGTAAGAGAAGAAATTTCAAAAAAAATCCCTTTATCTAGTGCACCCTGTACATCAGATTTTTTCATTTGTGCAAAGGATTTATTCATGTTGAAAAATATTATGTCACAATCAAATTTCATGGCGACACTATTTATTTCATCTAGCGAGCTAACCTCAATGGCAACAATGTCCAAGTGGTTAGTTGTTATAAACTTGCTGTAGTTTTCCATGTTCACTGCGTCTTCATATTTTATATTCAGTCTCTTCAGTACATAGGTGTTTGTACTGTTTGTGAGAATGACACTCTGATGTGTACTGGGTATACAGCTGGTATGCATTATGTGGTTGGCTAATTTGTCCAGGTCTTCCGTCGTCGGCACTTGGTCATCCCCATGCATTATAAAATCATCACATACATTTTTAATGCTGAATGTGTTGGGTCGATTTACTAAAATGTAGTTCCACTCAGGGTTACAACTTATCTGGACCAGTTGTTCACCTAGTTCTTCTTCCTCATCAAGTCGGTCAACAAAATAATTTCCAGAACAGCTCTTTCCATTTGTTTTCTCCAAACCTTTTTTATTACACACTAAACAATTTACTACATTAAAAGATTCAGATAAAATGGCTTTATTCTCTGCCTCATATTGTACACTCACTGCTACCATGCTGAACCCTACGTTAAGCGCCTTGGCTATCTGTGCCTTTGCTTTGCTCACTGATGAAAATTTCAAATTCAGGTCCACATACATTGTATATAAAATAGGTTTTGTGTGTCCACTCTGTGGAGGTGGCGTAGTCGTCTATCACAGGGCAAGAGAATCTCTTTCTACGCCGTCAGCTCCACCTGCACACGGCTGCATTTCTTTCCTCCCTTTGCCCATAATTGGAGGCCTTTCTCACGTGCAAACAAAGTGTAACATGGCAAACCATACACCCTGCACATGATGAGAAGTGCTTCGCCTCACCACTATGCAACCTTTTTCACGTAAAAGAAATATTAATCGAACTCAATTTTTGCATCTTCCCCTTTTTTCCACACTATAAAAGTGAGTCACATACCCGCCCGTTGTATATCTTTGCAAAAAAAAAAAAAAAAAAAAGGGAAAAGTATAAAACCTTAGTAGAAACGTCACACATGGGAACACTACAATATGTAAGAACACCTACTGGTTTTGTATGTCCCCTTCTTCAATGTTACGCGTTATGGATGAGGGGACGGGGCTACTAAATGGTGACTTATTTATATAGTACCATTTCGTTGTCAAGAGGGGGAAATAAAATCACATGCACGACTGCTCGCCGATTACGCCGTGCTGTCCCAAATGACCTCGCATTATATATATTTTTTTTTTTTCCAAATTTGTAGCGTTTGAAAAGGGCTGCCCAGGGTCAGGCAAACATTTCACAGCCAGAAAGCGCCGTCAGCCAGAGTACGGACGCATGCGTGCATGCATATGCACGTGTAGGGCCCAGCACACGGCTAACGCGAAACGGGGGAAGAGGGAACCTCAGCACAAACACAACTTTAAGAAGCAACACAAAGTGGGAAAACAAGGAACAACAAAATTGTCAAAAAAAAAAATTGCAATTGATATCTGACTTACGGGAGACAGGACGGGCGAATAGAATGAACGAAATATTTATTCATTTTATATAGCGTACAAGAAGAAGGACGCAAAAAAAAAAAAAAACAAAGACCTCGTGCTATGAGTCCCCATCTGTGCACATTTGAGGGTACTTTATACACACGTATATTATGACAAAGCGACATGACACAATACGTTGTGCGGGGTTAATGTGCCAACGGCGTAGACGCAAAAGCGACATTTCTCTGACCAGGAGGTGCTGTTCAGAATTTGCACAAAAAGGAGGCAAATCAAACGATAGGAAACGATTGCGTGTTTTTTTCTTTTCCTCATTGGGGGAAAGCCGCAATAGTGCACGAATTTCTGCTGCAATGTCCACGCGACATTCCCTACAACATCACTGTGAACCACAAGAGGCGCACACTTGGCAACAGCTCAGTTCATCACTGTTTCATACGATTCGTCATTCTCATTGGTGTAGTTGAGGGAGGAATTGGTATTGTAGTGGACGAAGCTGTTCGTGGACCCATGCGTATTCGCCATGTGCATTTGCTCGTATTGATCGGCGCTTGGGAGGGGTTCCCCTGCTTCGTCGCCTTGCAAACTCATGCCACGTTTGTTTATCCCACCGGTGTTGTCTCTCTCTCGCGTGGCACGCACAGAAGGGTAGGAGACTCCCCTCTCGTCCTTCACCATGCTGAGTTTGTTAAATAAAGGACTCTGAGGCTGGACATTCCCCTGCAACACGTCGTACATCATAGGCGCAATGAACCCGGTGATGTTGGGGTCTACCCATCCCTCGGGCACTTGCCCAAACACATTTTGAAGAGACGAAATATCATTATTCTGAACTTGTTCAGGTGGCACTAGGTCCAAAAATTGAGGCTTGGCAAGACTTGGCACAGGAATGAACTGATGCACTTCAATAGCATGCAACTTAAAAGAGATAGAATCAAGTTTTCCTCCATCAATTGGGGGTTTGTCAATTTTCCCCAGATATTCTATAGTAGGGTTGACAGGACTCTTCTCCATGAGGTTACTAGATTGGGTGGACTTGGCATCTGTATATTGTCCCATTTGCTTTTTAACCGTATTCAAATCTTTTTCAAAAAATGCTGCAAAGTCTTTAGGCATGGATAGGGGGTAACCAGTCTTGGGGTCGTAGTCTTCCAAATGTTTTTTTTCTTCCACTTGTTTACAGTTGGTAAAATTGCAAAAGGGCCATTTGTTATTTTTTTTTTTCTTTTTGAGTTCCATTTGGGTTAGCGGTTGAGACACCCTTCGCTGTGTTTCTCCTTTGCAATTTTGTGAAGTGAGTCTGGCGACATCCATGAGGGACTTTTTCACCAAGGCGTCCACGTGCATGTTCGATGTGCTCGCGTATGGGCCTCGTTCATAGTCTCCGTTGTAGCCATTATTCTGGAAGGCATGATCTGCAACAAAGCTGTAGCCCTCATTCTTCCTCTTCTCCTTCTTCTCTTCCTCCCCATATACCCCCTCTGCGTTTTCATACCCATCTTTGTAGAAGGAGCTGTTCCTGAGGAGTATCTCGGGGGGGATGTCTGCAGCTCTCTGGTTAGGGTTCACAATCTCAGACATGTTTTGAAAGTGGACCTCCGGGTAAGGGACAATGAGGGGTGGTGGACAATCCAACTCGATGTCTATTTTAGGAACATATTTACAAACAGGGACGTCCTGATATTTTTCCTTCCATTCATATTTTACAATATCAACCTGTTTCTCCACTTCAGTAATTTTTGGAATTATTTTTTCTTTTACATCAACGATAATTTCTTTTTCCACATATTTGTCTATGTATTTAATTTGAGGCACTTCCACTTGAATTACTTTTTGCTCTCCTTGATATTTTGGTATAACCCTAGGTATCTCTCGGACATCCCAAATGGGAGAAAATATAGGGGTATATCCTATGGGCATATCAACTTCCACTGTTTTTTCTTGCATTTTTTCTTGAGGTATATTAACTTTTCTTTCTTTAAATAGTAACTCAACTGTGGGTACATCATGCTTAGTTTCTTGTGTGTAATGTTTTGGCTGTACGACATCTTGGACTTCATATTTCTTCGTTTCAATTATTTTGTCTCTGATATACTTGTCTTGATAAACTGGTATGTTAAATACTGGCTGGTCTCCTTTTACATTTATAACTGGTCTTCCTTCCCCCTGTTCGTACACTTGATGGGGTTCTCCTTCGTAGTACATCTCATCCTGTTCACTCGCCTCATGTTTGCTTTCTGGGGGCGCGTCATTCCTTTCTTTGCAACAGTCGCTAAAAAAAAGCGCGCATTGTTTTCGCTCCATAATGTTCCGTTCTTTCGAAAATTGGGATTCGTCTGTGGGGAAGTGAATTAAGTGTTCATTTTATTGCTGTGCCTTTTTTGTCATCTATAATGGGGGGGGGGGATTGCCCCCAAATTTTGCATGAACAAATGGATACTTACTATGAGTGCTACCTACCTTCTGAGTTAACTTGCAGAAGAGGAAAACGTTCCACAATGTGTTGGGTGCAGTGCAAATAATCTGAGCGCAATAGGGGGGGAAGGCAAACATGTAGACAAGAACTTACACAAATGTGGCACAAAACATGGAGCTTTAAAATTTTTTATGCTTTTTTTTTTTTTTTTTTTTTTTTCCGCTAGATCAAATAAACTCCTCTAAGTTGTTAAGCCGTTCTGTAGCCACTCCTCCATCTGTGTGCACGTTCGTGGGCATCACAATGCACCTGTTCTTAATTCGCTGCAGATACCCAAGGACGTGGGGTGTCTTCTCCTACCTATTAGTAGCTGCTACTCGAGCTCGAATTATTTTACAAAAGAAGGGATATAATTGACAAGAATTACAAATATGCTACATCCGTTGGGCTGCTGAGAAATTGTACGCTTCCCTACAGTGTGCGATTGATTATTAGTGTATCACCACCGGGGGAGGAAAACAATGATGGTTTTTCCTTAAAAATTAAAGACAAAAGTTCGATAAATGTGTAGAAAACAAAAAAAAGTGACAACTTTCGTGTAGAAATTATATTCACGCGATGTTAAAATGTTAAAGTTCATGCATACCGATCCATAACATGAGAAACTCTTTCGCGTCTTGCCATGTCTATATGGCCAAGTAGTTAACTCATGTTTTTATTTCCTTTGTTGCTTGTTTGTTTTTTTTTTTTTTTTTGAACTTCAATTCGACCGTTTTTTGTGTGCACATTTACCTGCACAGGTTTTCTTGTACAGAAAAAAAAAAAATAAAATAAAAGGAAGGTAAAAATGGCGGGGAAAAAGACCTAACAAGACGAGGTACGCAAAGCGGGTAAACCCATGTGAACAACCCGTGAGACGCCAAAAACACCAAGGAAATAAAACTGAGGAACGAGTCTAAGGGACCACCATGTTGTGTACTTACAACTCGCGCATTATTTTCATCACCAAAAAAAAAAAAAAAAAAAGCCACAGCAAGATTAATTTTGTTCCCATTTTGTAAAAAATATATGCATTGCTGAGTAAAGAACGAGCACGCTTTTGTTTTTATCCTTCCTATTAATTCTACAAAAACAGGTACTGTCTAACTCTTCATGCATGATTGCTCTTCCTATGCGGCACATTGTGCATGTTACTATGTCCTTAGTTACACTTACCAATATTGGCAACATTGACTTTGCCTCCTCTGTGAATGTACCATATGAGACATTTTAAAAAAAACAAAAAAAAAAAACTTTACCGTTTGACAACACTTTAACACATGATGGGGCACACATGAGAAGACTACCTGTGGACTGATTTCCATTCGTTATGCGCTCCCATGTACAGTAAATGGCAAAGCGGAGTATTCTGCCGAAAGGTGTCCTCATATGCGTGCAGCCAAATTCAATGATTTCACTAACCAACCTGGAAAATCGCCAAGTTTGGAAATGTTCAAAAAAGAAAAAAATAAATGTCATGGTTGGGAGAAAGGAACATTCCTTCATAGCATAGCAGGACTCAGCTAAAAACTTGCTTAATGGTGGCAAAAAGGAAAAAAAAAAAAAAAATGGCCACACAGTTCTTTTTTTTTGGGGAATACCCCACGTTCTACTGCTCCAAGAAGGTATTTTAACAGGCATGCTCGAATTCTTTTTTTTTTTATTTTTAATGTAGACTTAAGTTTGGTACGTTGTAAAAACGGCGCAGCAAACCGTTGTTCCGGAACGCACAGGTGTGCTGTTGACGGTGTCAGATGACCACAAATTTACGTGTTCATATTAACATAGAAAGGAAGGAAACAAGTGAGAACGCAAAGAGAAGAATTGTTTGTGGATAAATTTACCTGAAAGGACAAAAGACCACATGGATGATAACCTTCCTCTCTGCGTTTGCATTTTCGTTTGCGTTGCTCTTTAACATGGCTTGTTTTAAAATGTTGGGAACATTTGCACACATTGAAATGCCGAAGGGGGAATTGCGCCTTGGAATTCTTTTTTTTTTTTTTTTTTTTTTTTTTTGACGATAATGCATTTTAGCTAGCTGAGCTTTTTTATGTGTGCACTTTGGTTAGCTCCTATTTTCCATTACATATGTTCGGGCAATGGCATACCTGTTTTGAACGTTCTTGACGTGTTCCCTTTTTCCTTTTTTGTTACCATTACTGTGATACAAAGAGATTACGGAAGTCAATTTGAAATACCCTCAACGGGTGAGAAAAAACTGCATTTTGTGGTGCCACACTTGGGGCAGCGTTTAATTTGCACGATGGGCAACGACGATTAATTACACCACTGTTGTGGCCATTGTTACAACATATTTTAAAGTGTGCGCTGCAGGCAGTGCCACACAACGTGGATACAAATGGTGTGCTTGTTAGTTCGTTTGTTCGTAAAAATGGAGTCATTAAAACAAGAGAACATTTGATACTTGTGGAATGTGCCGCAAAAGTATGTCGGACAGGCAAGAGGCCTCTTCCATAATCACGGCACATTCACCAGTTCGACATGTACTTTGGGAGGAATTCGCTTTTGGCGAAATTGCACAGTGTTGGTGTGATTTGACATGATGTGTTCTACGCAGCGTATGCGGGAACGACAAAAAATTGCAAACTTGAATTTTTCCTTTTTTTTCCACCTCCTAACTGTATATGCGGAACGTTTGTGTAGCACGTTCGAGCATCTTTAGCGATTGGAAAAAAAAAGTTAGTCGCTGTTTTCATGGTGCGGCACCATGGCACCTCGGACGAACTCGAGGTAGGTGTCAAAGTGGGTAAGCTTGGGGAGCGTATCCTTCAGTTCCTGGTAAATTTGCTCATTGTCCGCCTCCCTGGCTCTGGCGAGAACCCTTTCAAACTCGGATGCGTCATTGTCCTTGAGGAAACGAATCAAATTGTTAACCGTCTTTATTAATTCAGATTTAATGACGATTTCCAAATGAGGGAGGAGTACATTGGAAAGGCACTGATAAAAGGGGGTGTCCTCATCTAGGGGGACCTCCGGCAGAGTTGTAGTTCCATTTCCACACTTGGCAAATATCTTGAAGATCAAATCGTTCATATTTTTGCAATTGTACTTGGAACTTACATCTTCCTTATTCTTGCATGCAAGGATAAATTCTTCGACCAGGGTGATTACATTTTTGAGAACACTTCTAATCACTTGCTCATTTGTCGAGTGGGACAAAAATTCACAAATGATAATTAAATACTTTTTGTCTTTTATGTAATGGGCTAATTTGTGCACATCTTGAAAGATGGTTTGCAATTGTTCCATAACAGGTTGTATAATTTCACTTTTTCTCCTGTCAGCATCCTTGATACTTTTTGGAGCCTTAGAGTAAACTAGCTCTTTCCACTGTACGTATAAAAACTTATCCTGATTAGACTGATTCAAATCGTAGAAAAATTCCATGACGACATAAAATCCATAGTAGTCATTAAAAATATCTTCAAAATTATTTGCAATTTTTTTTACCACAAAATCATTTAGCAATTTTGTGTCATCTGTAATTTTCAGCAATCTAATGATTAGCAAAAAGTTCACACTATTTTTACACAAGTCGCATATATCATTTTTTAATACCTTTATTAGGTTCTTTTTATGTTTGTTTGTGGCGTAACCTAGGAGATATATTAGTGCTTGGTTTCCTAGGTTGGTCGAGAGGAGGTATTCACACCCTTGGTGGATGGTCTCCATGACATTCGCCAACTCTTCTTCATTTAAAATTTTGGATGCTGTTAGGAGAATATTGTGAGAAACGATGTTGTACAACAGCTCCTTCTCCACAAGCATTTCTACCACCTCCATTAGGTACTTACGTATTAGCATTTTATTGTCTTCATTAAAAGTTTCGAACATTTCTTTGGTGTCTTTTTTTAATATATCAAGGGTTATATTTTTTATCCCGTTCGCAAGCTTTTCATTTTGGCTCTTTCCACTCGGCACGATCAGATAGTTTGTAATTTTTGTTCTCATGCCTGCTTTCAGTTTTTGAAAAACGGTATTCCACAATCTGGAAGCAAATTTGCTGAAAAAGGTCTTCGGGTTTTTTAACAACCACTGGTGAATGTCTTTTCTTATCTGTTCACCTTTGGCATGTTTGTAAAAACACTGGAAGACGATGGACGTAAAATTGAACGTGCTGATATCTCTCATATGTTCATATAGATTTGTCCACAATTTGTTTTGTACCTCCTCTGATCCATTGATTATCAGGGAGGAGATAATGTGGTATCCCAAATTGGTGCGTGCAAAATTGGCTAGCTGTATCTTTTTTAACTCGGCATAGAGCAGATTTATTTGTCTCGTTTTCTCGTCCTTATCCTTTGTCTGTAATAAGTCGTTTAATTTGATTCTCAATTTTTTGTAGTAATCGTAATTTTCTACTATCACTTTTTTTTTATTTTCTTTTATTAATTTTTTTTTTTTGGACTTGGACAAATTTTCGTCGTTCATAATTTTTTTGCACTTTTCGTTTAGAAGTTCTCTTTTGTTTTCATCGCCCTTTCGTTTTTGTGTTTTTAGTGTAGGGATTCCTTTCCCAGCGCTTTCTTTGTAAGAAGGTCTTTTGGTCTTCTTCCCCCCCTCTGCGCTGTTCCCTTTGGTCTGCTTCT
Organism: Plasmodium fragile; assembly: GCF_000956335.1. Lineage (NCBI taxonomy): Eukaryota > Apicomplexa > Aconoidasida > Haemosporida > Plasmodiidae > Plasmodium > Plasmodium fragile. The sequence continues at coordinate 198,994 of NW_012192601.1, read as the reverse complement.
TCTTCCCTTTCAGGTGGTGGCCTGCCCCCTTGTTCTTCTTCCCCATTGGGCCCCCTGCCCGTGGCATTTTTCCTTTCCTGTCCTTTATCAGGCCTGCTCCATTGGAGAACCCTGCATTGTTGTCCTTCTTCAACTTGTTCTTCCTTTTCGCAAAGTTGTTCTTCATTTTGGCTAGCTCTTCAGTAGCATCGTCTGCGGCGTTGGCAGTAATTGGAAAAAAGGAGCGCCCACCAATCCACAAATAGTCGTGGTCCACCTTGGGCCACAAGCAAGAAGTCAGCAGCGCCTATGCGTTTTAGTGGCTACCCCAAGTAACGTTTTTTATTTTTTCCTCGTCCCCTATTAAATGGCAGTTTATCCGTTTACGGGAAGGAAACGCAGATGGCCTATCTTCGTTTTATCAGTTGGGTAGCTAATTTATTTATCATCCATGTATTTAATTTATTTGTTTGTTCGTTCGTTTGATTGTTTTTTTTTTTTTTATTTATTTTTCTGCATGCACCGCGGCTATCATTTAAGCATACATTTTGCTTCTGTCCCTTTTCCGAGGAAAAAAAAGGAACCATTTTATGCGTAAGAAATTAAGTGACGCGGAGAATGGTGCTGCTATTTTTGTCCCATTTTTTGAAGTCAAAAATTGGGTGACGCGGCAGCATATATATATATGGGGTTCATCCTGTGAAGGGCGGCAAAAATTATGTATTTCGGGGTGCGTCGAGAAAGCCCTTTAAATGCGCTTAAGCCTTGTGAAGCACGTATGGTACAGCACGCCGCATAGCCACACCAACGTACACTAACGCATACTGCTCCCACGTATATGACGGCATGCGCTGCATAATATATAATACTAATTATTACCGCATGCTTGAAATGCGTGAAATGGCTGCGCTGGAGCCGTGCGCACCGATGGTGTATTCTTTGGGGGGCCCCCAATTCGTGGATCTACAAATGCGCACCCGCGGACATAGTAATTTTTGTTATCACCGTTCACGCACCGAGGGACAATGAACATTGCTACCTATTGGGGGAAATTTATTTTGCACTATAGTTTTCTACCGCTGCTGCCAGTTAGGGAGGGAAAAGTTCCATGTAGGAAATTACAAAACCGCTTCTCATAGGTTTATGTATAAATCGCATGCACTTGGAAAACAGAACAAAAAAAAAAAAAAAAAAAAAAAACAAACAGTCCCATTCCACAGTTGGTTATGTTGAAAATGTTCTCCAAATTTATCTTCATAGAAGCAATTACGAATGTTACATGCAGAGATCAATTTGTATTTAAAAAAGAATAGAGAAAAAGAAAAGTTACCATTCCAGGTTTATTCACTTCTCATAATTTCTGTACGGAGAACGGTGCTACCTGTTTTATTTGCTCTGTTGAAGAATCAAACCCTAAGGAAGCAAAAAAAGAGGTTTCCTTGCTGCAAAAAAAATAACATCGCGGAACAGACATTTTGACTTTTCGTAAAACAGCCCTCATTTCTGTCAATACGCACAAAGTATAGAGGTAAGCCCTACACTTAGTGCAAAAAAAAAAAAAAAAAAAAAACAAGGCCCACATAGTCATATTAAAAAAGCTGCCCTGTCGAATACAAAACCCCCCCAAAAGAATGGAAAATCATAAAGATAACGATTCTATTTTGCTCAAACATGGATGGTGTGAAATGCTTAAGGGAGGAGTAATAATGGACGTGAAGAGCGTAGAGCAGGCAAAAATAGCAGAGGAAGCTGGTGCCATTGGAGTAATGGTTTTGGAAAATATCCCCTCCGAGCTTCGCAGCAAGGAGAGTGTAGCGAGGAGTGTTGATCCAAGTAAAGTGGAGGAAATAAAAAAAAGCGTTTCCATTAATGTACTGGCCAAAGTACGCATAGGCCATTTTGTGGAGGCACAAATATTAGAAGAACTTAAAATTGATATGATTGATGAAAGTGAAGTTTTAACAATGGCTGATGAACATAACCACATCGATAAGCATAAATTTAAGACACCATTTGTATGTGGATGCACCAATTTGGGAGAAGCTCTTCGACGGATTTCAGAAGGAGCTTCTATGATTAGGACCAAGGGAGAAGCAGGAACAGGAAATATAATTCAAGCTATAAAACATATAAGGACAGTAAAGAATGAAATTAATTACCTCTGTGCATTAAGTGAAAACGAAGTTTATAATTATGCTAAAAGGATTAATGCTCCTTTGGACCTTCTCCTACTTACAAGAAAGTTAAAGAAATTACCCGTTGTCAATTTTGCAGCTGGAGGAGTTGCCACGCCGGCAGATGCCGCCATGTGCATGCAGCTAGGAATGGATGGCGTCTTTGTAGGTTCCGGAATTTTCGAAAGTGAGAACCCCAAGAAGATGGCCACCTCAATTGTTGCTGCTGTGAGCAATTTTAACAACCCCAAGATACTCCTCAATGTCAGCCTAAACTTGGGCAAGGCCATGTGCGGCAGCACCACCATATGCGAAAAGTGGAAGAACAAAAATGAGGAACTCAATTAGGGCAGATATAATGCAGACAGGCGAACGGCGAACAAGGTAATGGACAAGCGGCCACTGCTTTTCTTCATGCGGCGATATGGACGCAGAGTCGTCTGGGTAGGATCACACATGACCCACCTGGTGACATCTTCAGCCTTATTGCCCTTGCACCAGCCCAGCTTCCACCCCCCCTTGGGCGAAGCTACGCATGCATACACCCACCACATGGACGGCCATTGTTGCGTCTACTGGGGGAAAAGTAAGTGCGTACATAAAATACGCCACCCATTCGTATACTCTGTGTAAATTTTCCCGGACGGCGGTGCTCACTGTATGGAAGGATGCGACCTGTCGTTACATCCACAACAATTTAGGGCATTATCGTCCATGGTAATTTTTTATTTTTTCCCCCTTTTCTTTTCGTCCCTTTTTTTTTTTTTTTTTTTTTTTTCCCATTTATTTTGCTCGTCTTGTGTGTTCTGTACATTTGAATCCTTTGTGCTTATTGTAAATGTACCTCGCATTTTGCTCCCTTTCCATTTTCCCCCATTTGTGATCTTCATGTTTGAACGCCTTTGGTTGACCTGTTGTGAGACGTAGAACAATTTGTTTTACGAAGATAACTACTAGCCCTTTTGATGAGTCTGATTAATGATTTGAGTAACGGATGCAAGTGTGCCCAGGCCACATGGCGTTGCTGGGGCTCGCCCAAATATATAGTTGCACATGCGCGCGTGGGTGTACGTACACATTTCTGCGCAAATCTGCACATAGTTGCACACTTGTTCGCGCATTTGGCCGTATGGACCACTGGGCAGGAAAGCACCTCAAATGGGACAGAATATTTTTTCTTAAATGCGCAACGGGGAAAAAAGTATGCCCTGTGAAGGTACCATCCCCGTGCGGATGCGCCCCTTTGGCCCTTTTATTGAAAAGCATACGAAGGCGGAAAATTTTCGTTTGGACATTTTTCAAAATTATACTGTATGTACAGTGCAGGCGTAATTTGGTGCACCCCTTGATGGAAGGCGCATTTACACGCTGGCACATTCACAAAAGGAAAAGAAAATTGTACAGAGCACGGGGGAGTGACCTTACAACGCATTGCATGCATGTGCGATCACATCCGCGTGTATGGCAGTATGTACATTTACATTCCTTTATCCGGGTGGCTCGCTTATTCCTTCCTTATGCACGCGCGCTTGCCTTTGTTCAGGTGTGTATTAATTTTCACCTAGTTGCATCACCTTAGCGCAATTTCCCGGCAAATGTTGACTACACACGTACAGGTATGTTGTGATCGGCTTGGAGCTCATTTGCAGTTTTGCGCATTTTTGGCACATGTGCATAAGCATACTATCGCGTAATTTTTCTTACTTTTTTACAAATTTTTAAAAATATTTCGTGAGTGTGTATACAGTTTGCCTTGATGGTGACGCCAACTTGGTTCCTTTCCGTTGAACAGCAGGCCTGCCTAGACAGCGTTTAGCGCGTCAAGAGGGGGCCCCTTACGGGACGAAATTTCCCTATTGTGTGTTTGGCCATTTGGAACCAAGAACTAAAATAAAAATAAAAATAAAACAAAAAAATAGGCAAACGGAACTGAGGTTATGCCTCGTACATTCTCGTCTGTATTAGGTACGTCGAACTGGACGCACGGGGTGGCGTTTTCCCACTGAGACACTGTTTCCAGGTGACACTTTAACGTGTCCCCTCTCCCTGCGCGGTTGCCGCTTGACTTGACGCTTCCTTTACCGCTTACCTTATAGCGCTGCACAATGATGGGCGGTGAGGTGATCGTCGAGAAGAACCCGGAGAGCAAATTTTGCGTGGCGAGCAAGGAGCCGCTGTGCGACAGTGTCATATGGGACCTGCTGCAGAACTACTACCGGAGGGCGGCCATCAACGCGTGGAAGGAAAATGTGGTACCGTCCTTCGTGACCAGCAATAGCAAAATCGCCAAGGACTACGCAAGAGTGATAATTAATTACATGAAGGACTGGTTCAACAGCAACGAGTGCAACAGAAATGTACCCATATACATATTAGAAATAGGAGCAGGTCATGGAAAATTTACGTACCTCATTTTAAGAGCATTAACCAAATATCAGAAATATTTTAAGAGCATGAATCTTCCGGACAGGCCATTCGTGTATGTATTTACAGACATAGCGAAGGACAACATCACGTATTGCATGAACAATGGGAGGTTGAAGCGGTTCATAAGTACAAGGGAGAGTTGTGATAGAACATTCACAAGTAAAAACAATTCTTATTATGACTCTGAATTTGAAAAAAATGAAGAAATCAATTACGACTCTTCAACAAACACATCCAGCTACTCCTCTTCGTATAACGATACGGATTATTCAGATGAAAGGGTAAGAAATTATGCAAATTTTTCTATGCTCGATTTTGCTTACTTTGATGGAAATGAAACAGAAGACAAAATTTTTTTACAAGTCTCCAAAAGTTATATTCCTCAAAATACACCCATCGTGCTAATTTGCAACTACGTCTTGGATTCGCTGCTGACCGATGCGTGGGTTGTTAATGGGCAGGATGATTTCAGGAGGGCCCTTCTTTCTGTGTACTCGCCAAATGTAGAAGAAGACAAAACGAATGCAGACATTATGCTACGTATGTCTGTTACATGGGACTGGGAAAAAGTCAATATCGATGAAGAAATTAAAAAGGAAAAAACGGATAAGCCATCAGATTATTTAAGAAAATATAAAGACATTTACACTGTGCTCAAGTTGTACTCCTACTTCAATCAACCATTATCCTTTGTCCTTCCAGTCGGAGCATTCATTTTATTTGATAGGATGCTTAAATTGAGTGGAAATAAATTATTATGCCTTATTGGTGATAAGGGTTATCAATCCTATGAAGAATTTAAGGGACACAGGGATCCACATATTGTAGTTCATGGAAGTCTTTCCTTTATGGTTAACTTAAATGCCATTTGCTTGTACTTTCTATCTCGGGGTGGGCATTATATACATACCCCCTACTCGGACACATTTCAGATCGTCACCCTATTAATGCATAAGAAGCATTATGAGGGGGGAGGCGATTATGAATCGGAGGTGGAAGAAGGAGTTTTTCTATCAGGAAGAAATAGCCTTGGTGATGAATCAAACTTAACATACTCCAATTTAACAGAGCGGATGCGAAAGGATAGTCGAGGGGAAATTAATCAATTTGATATTATTGATTACTTTAAGAAAAGCTCTAAGGATGGGTATTTAAAGAGGAGGTACCAGCACCAAATAAGCACGGCGTCTTCCTCCTGCAGGTTGAAGGGAAGCATAGGGATGAACAAAACGGATCTGAGTAATCGCTTATCAGGCCGCTTACCCCCGAATGACCAATGTGTGTACAAAAAGATGAAAAAAATAAACTTAAAAAATTTAAACAGCATGTCGATAAAGTTTGGGGGAACCATTTCTTCCTTCTACGATAACATGGAACAGTTTCCACCTGATGTCTTGATCAACTGGCAAAAGGCAGTCATCCACAACATCAACAACAACCCTGCTAATGTGAGCATAAAGGAGCTGATCTCTTTGCTGAGGTACTCTAATCATGACTCGGATGTTTTTTATAACATAAGAAATGTGTTCACCACTTTGATCAACTACCCCAACATCAATGGAAGGACAGAGAAGGACATCCTCCTGGACATAAAAGAATGCTACGATAATTATTACTCCTTGAAGGCGGATGAAGATATCGCTGATGTGTGTGGTCATGTTTGTATGAAGTTTGGTGAGTTTGAGAAAGCCATATATTATATGAAACAGAGCTTGCGCAATTTTAAGCAGAGTCGACACTCTTCAACATACATTAACATTGCGTCATGCTATAAGGTACTCCGGAATTATCACAAATCGATTAAATTCATCAGATGTGCTATTAAGTTGTCTAACAGGGAGGCTCGAAAGAGAGTTCCGTGCGGGGAGGAAGGAGAAGAAGCGGGACACCACCCACATGGTGAACGCAGCGCACATGGAGGACACATCCCCAACAACCTAAATCACGCACATGATCTCCTGTACAACATCCAGTTCTGTCTGAACCCAATCACCTACGCCATCGTGGGGGTCAACCACTTTGTGCAGAATGATGGCCTCTACTACCTCTCCTTTGAAAATCGAATAAAACTCAAGTTCATTTTTTTGCTCGCCAAGGAGGAGGAAGCAGTGCTAAGCTTCATGAACAGGAAGTACAAAAGTTCACTCTACGAAAAGAGCACTCGAAATATGGACCTCTCAGAAATTAAGATCGTCAGGGTTTATCACGCGAATGAGGTCATCTCCATGGAGGACGTGGACACCATCCAACACAGTGGTGCAGAAAAAGCAGACGTAATGAACCTTGCCCATAATAAAGCGGAGGATGAAAATCGATCCTACCAAAATGTATCCACATTGAAGAAGAACCTCTGCGATTGCTTATCAAAGTACAACTTCCAGTTCTGTGTAATTGATGCCCCGTGGGCCATAAAGGCAGATGTGACAGAGTTGATGCTGGATCATTCAAAGCACATCTTCACGTATGGTACCCTATCTGACTGTAGTAAGCGCTCCATGGAAGTGATTGAAAAATATAAACAAGTTTCTAAACAAGTCAGTTGGGTGAACAACAACTACGTCCATGACGAGTGCCTGTACGAAGCCAGAGATGCACTGAACCACATCAAGAGCGTCATTTCCGTGACAGTCACCCATTACAGTATGAACTTGTACAATAAGCAAAATAGCTCCATCTCCAGTGCTCATATTTTGACGGAAGATCTGTGTATCATTCTGAATGCCCTGCAGGTTATCTTGAACCTCAATGTGACAGGCTTGACGGCCAACTTTTTGAAACGCCGGGGAGGCGAAGCCCAGTGCAAATTAGTAACGAAGGAGAAACAAAGCGACACATTAGTAACGGATGATACAAATCCTGAACATGGTCTGGAAGACCTCACTTCAGACGTAGCTGGGGAAAAGAAAGATGACACACACCTAGACGTAGAATACATCTCCCTCTCAGGCATACTAACCTTCCAACACCACAAAACTCTGCCAGATGAAATGAATGTGCATGGAAACTACCTCCTAATGAATAACCGAAATGAAGAATTCTTAACAAAAATTATTTTCGTTGGAGTTCATGGCTCCTTGTGCTTAAAAAAAACGTTATCAAATTGGTCAGTTCAAGTTTTTAATCTGAATAATGTAAAGATGTATGAAAAGTCGGGTCGCATTTCAGGTAGCCAAAATTCCAACGATGTGTTCATTAGCCAGTATTTGATAAAAACGGATGGCAAGGATAACGGGGTCAAGCATTTTAACGAGTACGACTTGAAGGGTTCCTGCAAGGGTTCCAGTGAGTCCATCGACTCAGACATTGACATCTTGGAGTTTTCTACTGACGAGGAATGGGAAGGATCACATCCAAAGGCGTCTCCCCAAATAGAGGCCTCCTCTGGGGCCACCATCGACGTTGTGAAGAAAGAATGCTCCGATGAGGTTGAGTCTACGAAAGCGCACTCTGCAGCAGTGGCCGCAAACAACACCAAGCATGAAGATCTATGTACTGATAAAAATGTGGACGTTCTGAAAGGCTTGCCAGGAAGGAGATTCCAGTCCACTGGTAAAGACGTATACGAAAATGTAGACTTGGATGAATCCCTCGTGGACGTCACGGTTAATAACAACTGCTTTTACTCGAGGATCGTTGAGGGGGTACAGATGTCCCACAAGAAGGGGGGTGCGATGGTGCACTTTAAGTACAAGGCGGCTTGAGCGTACGTGTGTCTGTCTACGGTGTGCCCCTGCCGCTTCTCAACTGCAACGTGTCGACAAAAAACGGACGGCTCTGCAAGTTTACGGGGAGAAAACAAAAACAAGATCATACAGCGAAGCTAAATGCAGTTTGCAAAAAAAAAAAAAAAAAAAAAAAAAGTGGAAAAACAAAATTTGCAAATATTAACGCCAAATGTTAGACACAAAGGTGTAACTCCGAAAAGGACCTTTTCCTTACGAAACAAAAAAAAAAAAAAAAAAAAAAAGGAAGACGATATGGCCCTCCCAACGGAAAGAGCAAAGGGGGAGGCGGCTTCAACAAAGAGGTTCGTCACGCCCCTATACACGCACGTATATACGCGCACCGAGCAGTTATATCAAAATTTGTGAAAACTCGTTCCCCAGAAAGTCGTACTGAGAAAAGTTGAAGTACGAAGAAAAGTCCAAGTTGGAATCGGCATCGGATTTATTCTTCTTAATCTTCTTAATATATTTTTTGATCTCATTTAGGGAGAGCTTAAAATGCTTTTGTAATTTATTTTTCGTAATGTGGAGCGTGTGGCAAATTTCGTCATCAGTGTAAATTTTTTTTCTTAAGAAAAGGCCAAACTTCATAAAGATAATTAGTTTGTTTATTTTTTTTTTTAGCGACTTGCAGATAAACTTTCGTAGTCCCTTTATCACAAGGTCGTTGTAAACAATTTCGTTCATGCTATGTATATCATCCGCATTGACAATTAAATCTGTGTAGGTGTTTTTTTCTGGGTGGGCTGAATTATTATTTTGATACACAATTGGCTTTTCAGCATCTATTACGTTTACAGCTGAGGAGAGAGCCTTCTGAACCCGTTCCATGGTCATAGACAATGCGTCAGCGATTTCTTTGATGCTCGGTTTTCTGTCATGTTTGTCTTCAAAACTTTCTTCAAATTTTTTTATCTTATTATAATCTTTGTAAGTATGTGGGGACACGGAAACGAAGGACTTGTGTTTCTGATAATAATTGTAGGTGCTATTTTTGGCCCAAATGTAAACATATTTTGTCAAATTTTTTATTCCTAATTTTTCCACATCATATCTTCTGAACCCGTTTTTCACTGCATCTAAGCTCACCAGTAAAAAATCGTCTTCACTTAAGTTGCTACTAAAATTGGATTCAGCTTTCCTTATAATGTTATTAATTAGAGGGATAAAATATATTAGCAATTTTTGAGACAATTTTATTTTAACTTCTAACTTTTGTATGAAAATATCTTTATCATAGTTATATGCAAAAGCTACTTCCTCCAGAAGGGGGGGTCGGTTCTCCAACTTTTCTATCATGTAAATGGAATTTTCAAAAAAGACAATGTCTTTGATGCACTCAATGAATTTTTGAACTTCTGAGTTTATTAAATTTTCGCAGTCGTTGTACAGCACCACTTCCTTATTGTCGAAGTAGTCGGTGAAGATGTCCCGCTTGGGGGGGAGTGGCGCAGGGGGAACTCGCTCACTTGTAGCGGGTACCCCGTTGCAAGCTACCCCCTTCTTGCTTCTCACATCAAGTTGGCTCTCTTTCCCTGCATCGCCAACCTGCGAACCCACGTCCGGCACGGAAAAGTCAAAAGGGGCCACCACATCCCCCCCTCCTGCAGCACCGTTCCTGAACAAACTAAACATATTCGTCTTGTTGTAAAAGTACGTCTTAATGAGCAAGTCTTCATCGTCCTTCTGAACCAGCGTCTTCATTTTGTAAATATAAACAATGAGCTTTTTCAGATTCTCAACCGACACATTAATTTCCTTGGACCATAGATCTAAGGTCAGGATCTTTTTCTGGTCCCTTATGCTCTCATAATACTCTAATCTTAATTTATGAAACAAGTATTGCTTTATCACCTCTATGTTAACAGTTTGTCCATTTAGGAGAAGTATGTTTTCTTTTATTTTTTTTTTTGAGGCCTTGAATATACTTTTGTCCTCAAAAGAAAGCAGCACTTCATTCAGCCTTTTTTTCTCCCTGTCGTACACTTCGTTCATGTATCCTCTTTTCAGCCTGAGGCGAATTTTTTTTGTACTTTTTGGTTGAGGGGTCGCCGCCTCGTTCGTCTCTTTTGTCGCGTCTTTCTCCTCTGGTGCGTCTAACTCATCTGCTGCTTCTAACTCTTCCGCTGCGTCACTGCGCACCGCATCCGTTCCACCACGCCTCTGTATCCTGCCAACCAAAAAGCCAATGTTCGGATTAGGGTTCAGTGTGAAGAAACTCACCATCCCATCCTCGAAATTTACATTTTCATCTACGCTCTTGTTTAGCACACTGTTGTAGCAGAGGGAGTTGAAGTAACTGTTTGATGTGCTTTTGGTTGTGGGCAGGTGGTCTTCACTTGGGACCATCGCATTCTCACCCCTTGCACTGCCACTACCAATTGTGCCGCTGCCCCTTTTGGCGTACCGCCTGGGGGAAAGGCGTTTGTGCCTCTTCGCCCCTGCATTGGGAAAAAAGCCCAACTGTTCTCCGCCGCGGGGAAACCGGTATGCTTGAACAGAGCCGACATTTTGGCTGAACCAAATTAGGGAGAGCACCAGCAGGGCAATGTGTAAACGGTTGCGGCTGTAGCGGCGGTTGTCCCCCCCTTGCTTGCTCCCTCTTCCCGTCTTGCAGTTGCCAATGGTCGGTACGAGTAGCAGGAGTAAGAGTGGCTGCATCCGATGTTAGTCATTCCACGGTGGCATTTTCACAGCATCTCCAGGGGGGGACCTACTCATACGTTTGAGCGGCATGCGATGCCATCAATCATGTAAAAGAGCAATCATCTGCAGAGGTGTACACCTTCTCTCGTTTTTCCCCCTTTGCAACTGATCCGATTCTTGTGCAAAGGAAAAACAAAAAAAAATTTGTTCAGATAAATGGCTTAATACCTCACTTTTGTTTAAATATTTTAACAACTTCGTTGTTCAACCAGGCTTTGTGATTCTTCCCTCTGCGCAGATCACCATGAATGTGAAAGGTAGTGGAGGTAAGCTTCTTTCCTAATTGGCTACAAAAAAAAAAGCACCTCTCACGTTTGCTTGAAATTGGGCAGACGTACTATTGGGCCGTGTGCCTCCTTACATTGCATCGAACAAGTGTGCACGTGTGTATGTGCTCCTTTATATGTTTATGCTCCGTGGTGGTCCTCTTTTCAAGGGGGCTCGTCGCCTGTTTCTGATAGCCACTTTAGGGATGGGTTTTCTCTCCTGGACTAGAGTACATATATAAGGAGGTAGTGCCCGGAGGGTACCTTCTGCCCCCCTTTGGAAGCTTGAACTGGTTGCTTCTTTCCGTGCAGTTGTAACCACACTGTGTATTTCAACGTCGCAATTGTTTCATCAGGCAGGTGTGACAGTACTCGTCCATCTATTTCCTACTCTGGGTTTATACACTTATCCCCATTGTGTTTTTGTACGTGGCAATTTAGGTTCGCTTCTCTTTTTTTTTTTTTTTTTTAAAGAAACGAGCTATTAACTTAAATAATACTGCCTGGCGGACCATGGAGGAATCCACGCACGACGTTTTTTATTTTTTCAGATATGTATGTGAAGGGATATAGGCCCTGGAGTGAATGAAATGTTCATATTATTTGTGGAGGGGCCAGTGCAGCATACGTGGCTTATGCCCCATTTTATTGTGCGCAATGGAGCATACATGCTTGCTTTGTAGGTACAATGAGTTATGGACAGAATGGCCGAGTGGTCTAAGGCGCTACCTTCAGACGGTAGTCTGTATAAGGCGTGGGTTCGAATCCCGCTTCTGTCATAAGGAAAAAAATTTTATAACAAATTTCCTTTATGTCGAGAAAGAAGAGGATGAGATATGAGAAGCAAATTTATTATATACAAATTAAAATAATTTATTTTTCCTGCAACTATATATATATATATATATATGTATGTTTTTAAAAAGCTGTCGAAGAATTTTGTATTGTGCAGGAACCTGTTTTATATTTTCTTCAACGAATTGATGAAATCTCCAGCCTTTATTGTTTATGTCGACCGATGGGATATTTTTTTATACATGCGGCGTTGGTTAAAGGGAACAGGAGAAGTTATATACTATTAAGGGCAAAACTTGAAAATTTTAAAATAAATAAAAATGTTTTTTCATAACCTCTGGGTGCTACCTTTGTGTTTTGTCCAATCGACATACGCAAAATGGACCAGCCGGGAATCGAACCCGGGAGCTTTCGCATGCGAAGCGAACGTGATACCACTACACCACTAGCCCAAGAATATATATTATCATACATTGCCCATACAGCGCAACTAATTTACGCAGCGTAGCACCCACTCACATTTTTCGTGCGGCCACAGTGGGCGAATGTCTCATTCCATGTTTCGTTGTAATCCTCTAAAAGGTTGTTTCCATACGGTTACTCCAAATATTTTGTTCAATTTTGAGCAAATTTCTCTGCAGCGAGGATGGCCTCTTGGGGACACATCCTCCTCTTCCCGTTCGTGGACGTATTCCAAATGATAATTGTGCCCCTCGACATCATTTTACTTTTTTCCCCCTCATTTGTGATGTAGCACGAACGGCTTGTTCATGCAATAGAGTTCATTTTATATGTGACAACAGGGAGTGTTCATAACATCGCTCAAGATTCTCTTTCCTCTAAATTGCACCGTTGCGTACGCATCAAACCAAAAACAAAAATGCAATGCAGTTCAGTCAGGGCGAATTTTTAAAAGAGGAACACATGCTGAGGGTTAGGGATACATCGGTTACCGTTGGCGGGAGTATAATTCACTTCACCCTGGGTGCGTAATATGGGCAAGGGAAAGGGGAGAATTGTTGCCCAATTAAGCTCTTCACACGTTTACCTTACCGCTTTGTGTGTAAAAGGGAAAATACAAAGGACAGTACCTCGTTAGGTGCGTTCAACCTGGGACTTCTTCACCATGAGTGATATTTTTGCGAATGGTCTAGGGGGATAGCGACATGCGGGGAAATGCTGCACATGTTTCAGCAGTTGAATTTACTCTGTGTTGGTTCGCTCTTACATTGTTTTTTTTTTTTTTTTTTTAATTTTTCTTTGATTCGTGGACCCATTTGAAAGTGCAACCCGTGCGCTCACCCACACTTCTAACATTTGGGAAGTGCCCCCGTTGCCACTTCACCGCTACAGTATGGAACGGGTGACGTGGGAGGACCAAGTGCATGGCAGTGTGATGGGAACAGTTGGGGGGCTAAGCGCCAACAAAGGAGACGTTTCAAGGAGTCCAAGTAATAGTACAGAAGCAGTTGGGGCACATGACAACGCCTTCTGGAATATCACCTCCATGAATAGCGAAAATAAAAAGTATCTTCTCAGGAGTTACGTGGAGAAGATCAAGCGAATAGGTCAGCATAGTGTGAAGCCAAAGTACTATGACGTCCTGAGCGTCAGTAGCAATGCGGATGGAAAAACTATCAGGAAGAGTTACCTTCAACTCTCCAAGCTGTTCAGTGTGCACAACAAATTGTCCCTCGAACACGAAGAATGTTATCACTACATTCAAAAGGCTTATCAAATATTAACAAACAAGTTTGAAAAATTCTACTACGATGTGCTAAATGGGTACATTGATGAGTCCACCATTGAGACATGCAGGAGACAGTTGCACGTGGAAGCAGATGTCATATACACAAATAAAATTAAGGAATTAAAAAGTGTGTATTGTGAAAAACTCAAACAAGAGGGGGGGAAAAATGGACTTATTATAGAGAAGGCTTTATTTGGAAATTTAACCCTAAAGGAACAGCATATAAATAATTGCCTAAATATGGGCGCCATAACAGAGAATGATTTAGAAGGTCCTTTCCTCGACCTCACAATAATTTTGCAATCTCGAATTGAAAACAGCTCCCTTCTATTCAATGACGAATTTTCCTTTGCCCATTTTTGTGATGTGCCCAAGCCCTTGATTAAGATTCCTTGTAGGGAAGACATGTCTTACGCTGATATGTTGCAAAACACAGAAATGTACTTATATGTAAAATATAAATTTTTAAATACCTATCATGAGCTCATTGTGGTAGACAGATCCAGGTTTACTCTACCACAGAGTACCCATCGAACATTCGGTAATCGTATTTGTGGACCCTTCTCTCCAGTCAATGTGATTAAAATGAAGCACTTGTCCAATTCGCTGGTGGATACCGTTTTCCACTTTTTCTCCAAGAATAAATTTTACATCACCCTCTTCACCACTATTCTTCTCTGCGCGCAGTCGGTGAAGTCGCCATAGTTGCGCAGTAGTACAGCAGCAGGGTAGCGAAGCGGACCTTACTTTGAAAACGCACTGTGGGCAGCTTGATGGTGCAGTGTGAGGCCCATTTACTCTCCGCCATGCTTCTCCCTGTTCGATTTGTGAGCCCCCTTCTCACCCAGCTTCTCCAAAGACAAGTAGTCATTTACAAACACACACAATCCCTTGTGTATCTCCCCCCACAGGGTAGATCTCCCTGCATGGGTGGACCCCCCCGTCAGCACCTCACGAAGTTGCGTTCTGGTGGAATCGTCCAGGAAACTCAGAAAGAGATAAAATGTGTCTCGAGTGAATACAAAGTGAGGGGGTTCGCTATAGTCTCCGTGGCCATGCAGCCCGTTCGGGTTGTTCCGGGTGCTGTGTCCACTTGGGTCATTTTCCCCATTATGACCCATGCCCATAAACTCCTTCCCAAACAGATCAGACGAGCCACGCTGCTCATCGCCGTTTTTGAAAAACCAGTTTGCAATAAAATCGCAGGTATCTCTCTTGCGCAGGTCTTCCAACTGGACAAGCAGCTCGTTTATTTTCCCAACCAGCTGCTCATTTTCTATTCTATACTTTTTATTTTCATTGATTAAATGTCTCCTGGGAGCGTCGTCCTCTGAGGTGTGCCTTCTTTGTCCAAAGTACTTCATGACGTAGTCGTAGGGATTTTCCACTCTCTCCCTGTTCCGTATCAGCTTCACAAACAAGTCCACGAATACAAAAAAGACGTTACTTTCTGCTAAGTATTTTTTGAAGTGGTAAAATTCATTTTTCTCTTTATATTTTTTCATCCCTTTGATGTACTTCCTCACCATGGTGCGCTCGACCTCGTCATGCAGCGATGCCCCAGAGGAGCTATGTTCTCCGCGGCTGCTACCCCGGTTATTGCAATCGTCGCTGCATTCTTCACTCCTATCACTACTGCTGGTCGTGCCTGGGGTGGAGCAGTTCCCCAATTTCACGAGCAGGCTTTCCCCCCGCGCGTGCTTCATAATGTGTGGTACAAATTACAAGCCGCTTATGCAATTTTTTTTTTCCCTCTTACATTTGCGCACATGGATTAGCTCAGCTATTGGGGTCACCCACTTGACATCGCAACAAATTTTATGTCCCTTCCAATGGGCGCCTGGCGCGCGGAGTTCACTTTATTTTGTGCAAATTTTGCCAACCCTACAAAGTAGCATGTTTAGGGCGTCTATTTTGTTCGTTACGCGCAGGAGAAAAAAAAAAAAAAAAAAAAAAAAAAAAAAAGTATGTGCCGCTTTTAAAATGCGGACCATATATTCAGTGGGAGGTGCCCACATGGATCTATGAGTTAGACAGATAATGCACGTTACTCTGCTCGGAGCCCATGCCGAACGGGGTACACAAATGAGGGTGAACTCATATTCGCACACGCAATGCGTGATTGGCCCTCGGCAGAAGGGCCCCATCTTGTGTTGCAGTTTTACGAAAAAATACCCCCAGGGGTAGGGAGCGGGTTACGTTAGTGTGTGCTGCGTCGATGAGTCGTATCAATTTCACGCGGCGGGTCACCCCCCGTCGTGCGTGGGGCGCTGATCAATCCTCACCGTCTTGCAGACGTAGTCGTGGCCTGCAGTGTGGACATTCAGCCCATCCCTAGCATTGGCGATATCAGCAATCTGGTCGTTATGTATATTCTGCACATTGTATTCAAGGTTACCAAAGTAGGCATTGTAAATGTAAAACTTGGAAGTGAAGTGGTCATTGGTTTGAATAACATTTGCGATAAAATGTTCATCATTCATGAAAATGCTTTTGTTGAAAGTGCATGATAGGAATCCATTCCCGAAGGTGAAGGGGGACTCAAAATTTCGAATATCCCAAATTTTTGTCTGCCCATCAAGTCCAGAGGTAAGCATATAATAATTACTTTTGCTAAAGGTAACAGATTCTACGGAATAGCCATTATGAGCATTCAATTTTGTATATACTAATTTGGACTCATGTCCATCCCATATTTTTATATGTCCATCTTGAGACACAGAAGAATACAAACTTCCATCTGAAGTCCCACTGATGCAGTTGATGGTGGCACTATGATGTTGATCTTTTTTTTCATACGAAGTGAAACAAGATAATGTTTCCAAATCGAACAGTTTAACAAAATTTTCATTTTTATTACAGGCATATAAAAAATCTCCACAGGGATGGACATATAAATGTACGAAGGCATTTTTATCTTGTATGACCACATTTTGGCTGGGGAGATCATTTATTTTTTCTCTTATATTTCTTCTGTACCTAAATTGTGGCTTCTGCTTTTTTAATATTTTACTCACATCAATAATTTGAATAGTACAATCATCACTAGCTGAAAATAAAATATTTTTTACAGGGTGGAATTTCAGACAGTTAATTTTTCCCATGTGTTTATTGTCAATGGTGTGTATTTTTCTCTTCTTCACATTTTCATATATTTTACAAATTTTTATAACGTGATCTGCTCCACCTGAGCACAGTACATTTTTTGTGCTGTTCGTTGCGCAGCAAGTGACTTTATGCTGGTGAATTAATTCCACTCGGTCAGTAATATCATAAGAGTATTCTATCCTTCCTCCCTTGTCCTTTTTTAATGAATCCAAATTTAGCACAGTCTCATTGTTACTACGGAGCTGTGCATTTTTCAGTAACATCCCGTATGTCTTCAACTTTGCAATTTGATCATTCCGTTGGTCGTTTTTTTTTCCATCCTCTCCCTCAATATCCCTATCGTACTCAGACGCACCCTTGTATAAGCTCTTCGAGTATAACTTGAACAGGTAATTTTCCTTCACCGTTTTACTTTCCTCCAAATTTATTTCCTTCCTCAGGGTTTCGAACGAATCGGTTAGATCGTCGTCCTGCAGCTGTTTTAGCACCGCTTCGTAAAACGCGATTTTGTTTATGTCTCCGAGTTGTTTGGGTTCTTTCTTCACCTCCGGGGGGGACCCACCTCCCTCCGCTTCGCCAGGTTCCCCACTTTCGTGGTTTTCCCCAACTTTGCTACTTTCCTCGGCTTTGTTACCTTCCCCATCTTGGACGCCCTCCTCAGCTGGGCCGTCCCCCTTACTGGGGCCGAACAAACTGCTGACGCTGAACCCCTTCATTCTTCAGCCACTTCAAAAACGACCCTGTCGAGAGGGCAACGCATAAGGAGGTGCGCAGTTAGGTATGTGCGTAGGCCCCCATCTATACCTGCACATACATGCGCGGATGAGGGGCTACCACTCTAACCTGTATTCATTACATATAATTAGTAAGCTGCACAGAAACGAGAGGCTAATTGGCATAGCCCCATTTTTGCTACCTTGAAAAAATATGGGAAAAAAAAAAAAAAAAAATGCTACCTTCTACTGATCTCCGCGCAAGGTTGAGAAAAGCCCCCCTTTTGTTCAAGTGCGAACTGTGAGCATTGGGTCATTAAAAATGAAGTAAGGTGATTCCACGGAGGACTCTGCATCTGGCATGAATCTCTAAATACGCACAACTAAAACGGAGTCACCCAAATGAACTTACCAACTGATATACGCATAAGGAGATGGAGCCGTTAGGTTTTTGTCGCCTTGAAAACAAGTGCATAAAAAATGAAGTGAACACTAGGTGAATACCTGCAACGATCATTCTTTCTTTCTTTTGTTTTTTTTCCTCCAAATAGGATATTTTTTTTTATTTTCCATTTGTCCCTCTCCGAAAAAAGGCGTCACCGCGGTGATAGGCCCCAAAAATTGTTGTAACCCTTTTAACGTATTTTTTCCCGTGTATGAAGTTGTAGGTGTAGCATATACCAATTGAACACCTTCCAGTTGCACCCACGTCAACTCTCTTATTCATGTACATGCATCTTCTATCTTTAGAAGAATGTCCCAAAGGGGGGTTGGCCAACAAATGGAACCTCAATTTGAGGGGGCCAAGAGGGAGAGAGAGTTAATTCAGCCAATGCAGACTCATATACAGCGTGGTTTAAAAAAATAATAAATAATTGCAAATGAATACACCATCAGAGGCAAGAACAAATTTAACTGCATTTTTAAAATATCCCCCCCGTGTTAGATGATTATACACATTTTTTATGTAGTATACTTGTGTAAAGCTACGCAACATGGTCAGTCATTCGGAGGCACAGAATGCTGTGAAGGTTGCCTCGGACAGTTAGCGGAAAGGCATACCCTATCTCAATAGCAATCAATCGGTATGAGACACATCGCGCATATGCGTTATGGCGTGATTGGTCCTTTTTGTGCTTCCTCCATTTGGTTTGCATAATAAAGAAATGTGAATTGTGCACTTCCTGCTTGTCACACGGTTATCTGCTGACCGATACGTTGGAACCGGATGGTCATTTCTGCATCACCCCCTCTCCATTTTCATCCAAAAGGGAGGTACTCATTCGTAGACATCCCTTGAGCGGTGTGCCCCACCTCTGTGCTGCCATTGTGAGAACATATGGCAAAGTATCAACGGGTAGAGATACACAGGGGGAGTATAACTCCCCGTCGATTCGTTTGGACAAACGTCCTACGCAAGTGTGTCCCCCGAACGGAATAGAAAAAAAAAAAAAAAACATCAATTTGCACTTTTTTCTTCCAAAAAAAAAAGTAAAAAAACAAATTGACCATTTTAATTTATCTCAAACATTCTTACATCCATGTTGTTACAAATGAAGTTAGTACTTGTGGGGAAGAGGGGGGCCGAATTTCCTCCACTTTGTTGCCACAATGATAAACTTTTCCGACGTGGCAATAAAAATGGCTACTCCGCTGCTCGAAGGAACGCTTAAGAGAGGGGCGATGATTCACCAAAAGGGAAAATCGAGTTGCGCGAATTCGTCGGCGCAGTTTCGCCGCGGCCGTTTGGATTAATCGACTTCGCTTTTTCCGTTGATGCTTCGTTTTGTTCGTGCCCGGCGCCAATTTTGCTGGTCGGTCGTTTTTACTCTGTTGCCATTCCGTTGCCACTATGTCTTTGCGGCTGGCCACTTCGCACTCCTCGCGCTGCTCCGCACACGAAAGGGATGATGTCTTTACCAAAATGGGAAGCAAGTTTGGCCACATTTGTTCAACATCTAAGAGCATTTCACTCTGTGTCTACTTCACCTGTGCACATGTAACGGAGGCGACGCCGCCCGCGTGTATAAAAACGTGTACCATTTTTTTAACATAGATATACTGAATTGTTTCTGCGCAGATGGGACAAAAAATGGTCTATCGTCGATTTTCATCTGTCGTGCGCAGAGAATTGAAAAATGAAAAAAAAAAAAAATTGGCTGCCCATGCGCATGTTTATGTTTACATAAGTTATGTATGCATGCATGTACATGTTTTTTTTTTTTTTTTTTTTTTTTTTTTCCCCTCTTTGCGACGTTCCAGCTTTGTTCTGCCAGGTTATTTTTTTTTTTCTCTCTCTCTCTCTCTCTCTCTCGTACCAACTTCTTCAAACCGAAATGTGAGAGTGCAATTTTCATCCAATTCATGCTTCCCCCGATAAATAAATTCCAACTTCATTCTTGGTTCATCCACATATGCGTGTTATTATTACGCATACCATATTTCCCCGTGGTGTGAACAGGAATGTTTGAATGCTCATATGCATTTTTCAGTCCTCAAAGTTAAAGGAACCTTTCGAATGAATAGGCAAGACGCAAGAAATGAAACGCGCAAAGTGGAACAAATCACTCACGTTTATAATTTTCCTCCTGTTATATGTGATGAACAATGGGGTCCACGCGAATGGAAATGAATTGAAAGGAACGGATGGGGTGGATGTTCCAAACCAACAGGACACCACCAACGATTATAACACCTCTGAGGGCATTTCAAATCAAGGACAAAGCGCAACTTCCAATCATAACAATCCTGCCTCCCACAGTGACACACAAAAGGCAGAAGAAGGAAGTGATGCAAAGCAAGGCAATACTTTCCTCGATGAGAAAAATATTGTACAAAATGTAGAAACCTATTTTATACCCGAAGGACAAAATAAAGTGTACCATACTGATATGGGCACGGTGAAGGAGGGGACAGGCATGATGGGCCATGTACAAAGGAATGCACACTTGAGAACCACGTCCCACTCCCCCTCGCAGGGAGCAGTAAAGCAGGGGTGTAACTCCGTTCAGGGGAATCCGTTCACCTTGAATAAAAATGGGGCGAATGTTAAACATGTCGCAAAAGCTCAGGATGATCTGGTTCAGACCCAAAATGTTGATGTAGGCAATGGAACAGAAGAAAAAACAGACGAAAACGCAAAAGAACAAACAGTAGAAAAAACACAAGAAAACACAGAACAAAAAACAGACGGAGATAAACAAACTGAGATTCCCTCTACCGGAGAACAAATTGCGGAGGATTCAGACCACGCACAGAAGATAAAGAACAGGCTGCTCAAGGAGGGGAGAGAATTGAAAGAAACGACCAGCATGATCGATAACGCAGTGTACAACGTGGAACAGCTAATTATAAAAACCAAGTTCTACGCCACAGCAATACGAAACTTTGTACACTTCAAAGTTAATCACGTTTGTGAATATTCCAAGTGTGGGCCAAACGCTCGATGCTACATTTTGGAGAAGGATAAGGAGCAGTGCAGATGTTTAGCTAATTACATGCCTGATGAAAGTGTAGATTATTTTAAGTGCATACCTAAGACAGTAAAGGAATGCTCGAAGGACAACGGGAATTGCGATGTGAATGCAGCGTGTTCCATTGATAAAAACACAAATATAAAATGCCAGTGTAAGCATAATTACATTGGGGATGGGATATTCTGCGTCATGGGTTCTCAGGAGAATCAGTCGTTGTGCCTACTTATCTTGCTTCTAATTTGCTTTCTTCACAAGTTTCTTTTTTAGTGAAGCAAAGAGAAAAGGGTCACTGCTGGGCAAGCAGTTTATCCGGACGGGGTTTTGTTCATGTTCGTGTTGGTGTTGTGCGGGGGAGAAAGGCGTGATGTGCCTTTTGGGGAAAGCACGTTCACACATATACCAAGTGGGGTACCCCCAATGGAATGCCTTTTATTCTCGCGTGGAAAATACATAAAAGTTGAAGCCCCCGTTTTGGGTAAACCTTTTTTGGGTAAATCTCTTTTGGCAGTTGCATGCCGCTTTTTTTTTTTTTTTTTTGCCCCAATTTAGACGTTGTAATTGTTTTTTCCCCTCTCCACATTAGCCCAACTTTTGCGTTTGTTTTTTTTTTTTGCGACTTTTTCACTAATGTTATGTAACTCCTCTTCCCCTTTGTGTTTAATTTTTTACCTTTCCCCATTGGTGTAACTTCCGATTTTGTTTTCCTTTTTAATACAGCTACGTAACTTCTTTTCCTTTTGTGTTTAATTTTTATTATTATTTTTTTTTTTATCCTACCTTCAACGCGTTATGCAGAATCGTACACGATATGTTCGCTGCATATGTGCGAAGCCTTGTTAACAAAATGGGTGCCACGTCAGTGGGCATGTCAAGCTGAGGGCTCGGCCATAAACATCGGGGGGAATCAGCAACAATCATGACAATAAAAGGCGAAATGCAAAATGTACTTCCCATATTGAGGAGGAACAAAAAAGTGATCAGTAAGACTGTACATTCTGGGCGTCATTTTCTTACCTACTTGGGAAAAAGGCTGCTCATCGAAGGTGTAGTGCAGACATGTAGGGCGAATCGCAGCCTGGGCCCAGCCCAAGTGGTAGTGGCCCATTTGGGAGGCAGAATGAACGGCGTCACGTATAAAGAGAAGAATAAATGTATTTCCCCATTCAGCACTCCGAGGGAGTACCACCATACCAGTAGGGGTGGTATGCAAAAAATGTGGCTGCAGGAATGTCAAACACATATGAATTTTGAACAAATCACACGCATTTTGAAATCCCTTGGGAGGGAAAAACCAACTTGGGAAGAAAAAAAAAACACAGAAAAGAAAGTCAGTTTACTACTACCACATATATATAAAGAATGTGAAAGAAACTACATCCACTTTTCTTGCATTTTACACAACCTACACAAATTGAGAGATCATTTCACCAAGGAGTATAAGGAAGAAGTGTACACAAAAATGGAAGACTTATTCCTTCGCAACGTTAGTGTCTTTACCATTAAAGAAATGACGATCATATTAAAATGTTTGGTGGAAGAAAGAAAAGGCAAGTGCGATAAAATGGTACAGTTCTGTGCGTATAAATTTATCCAAGTCTTATGTATGGATATTTTATACAAAATGAGAAAGGATCCTTCCTTCAATTTGAGCTTCCTCTCCGTCCTTTGCACACATTTTAAGGGGTGCATAGAGAATTATTTTTTTTCCAACGTGGGGAATACAAACAGGGAGGAGGAAATGGACCGTTTTTACCACACCGTGCATAGGTTGGGCAGCACCAGTGATCAGGCACTTTTTGCAAATTGCCTACTAAAAGGATATCCCAGATATGGATACAACCTTTTCAACCTGCACGACGTGTCTGCTTTTATGTTTTTTTTGACCAGATGCAAATCGGCTTGTTGTCCCATGTACACTTTCCTATCGCATGTGTATGTATCGATCAGCTTCCTGGGGGACGTAGCCCATCCTATTCATGGGAACCTAGAACGTCACTTTTTGAAGTTCGAAAGAGGTGCGAAGTTTTGCTTTTCCGGGGGGAGTCGCACAGGGCGGATTGCTCCCTCGGAGGAGCACATGGAAGAGATGGACGAGATGATAGTCGACGAGAATGCGCATGAACGTCACGATAGTGTGGCATATGTGCAGAAAGACCTCGCGTCAATATCAAAAGGAGAAATAATGCAATGCGTCTCACATTTATTGCAGAGTGATATCGGCTTCAACTATAGTGCTACTTCACCTGTGCACAAGAAGAGGGATAAAGAAAGTGCGGTCATGCGGGAGAACGTCCACAGCATGGCCGTCATCATCCATAGTAGTCTCAAAGCAAAGGAGCGAAACGTATTCACATACATCTTAGCAAATTATCTGTTACTAAAATGTACACATTTTTTAAATTTAATCGACATTTGCAACATTTTCGAATTGTTCATTTTGCACAGAACAACTGTTGCAGGGGTGGATGTGTATGAGGCCGTTTTTGCAAAGATCCGTCGGTTAATTATGACTCAGGCGAACAGCAAGACGATGGCAATATTTTGCATCAGCAGCGCGAGGTTGAAGGGAGAACTGCGTGGATCCTTCGTGGATAACATCCTGGCATTGTACCGAATCGTTTTGCAGAAGGGAAGGGGATTATCTGCGGAATACACCAACAACAATCGGAGAAATTACAAAAATTTGCCATTCCCTTTTGGAAAAGAAAACACTGTGATTTTTTCCAATGTGAGTAATTTTTTGTCCAGCCATAAAATCAGTTCTCTGTTTTATTTACTCTACTTGAGCAAGTTTAATGGCTTTATAAATGCCTTGCTTGTTCATAAAAAAAAGGGTCATTGTTCTGCCTCCCTCATAAGCGTAATTGATATGTACGATTTGCTCAAAATATTTATCACCCTTTTTAAAATGTACGCACAAAATGGTCTTTACGATGGAAAACGAAGAGCAGAAATTTCAAAACATTTAGACAAGTCCTCTGAATATTTGCTGCAATTTTTGGAAGATATTTGCTTCGAAAAAATAATTCCTGTGCAGGGGAATTTTTCGAAGGAAGAGCAACCTGCGTATGCCGAGGCGGATCGTCTGAAGGGAATAAAAATTTTGAATAGGTCATGTTATTTTTTCACATTGTTACTCCCCATGATTAAAAAATTGCAAATGGGGAACATCATTAATGACAGGACTGGACAGTCACTAACCCGACTTTTCACGTCTTTTAAAAGCAGCATAAGTAAAATTTACCAAGACGAACTTTTTAGCGGCAACTGCAAGAACGACCAAAGTAGCAAATGTTATGTGCACATTTGGAACTTTTTTTTTATGTTGAATGATGCGCGTGGTGGGGGATGAACATTTTGAGGAGGCACCAATATTATGGAAGTTTTAGCGTTGCTAGACTGTCACACACGTACCAAACATAACGCAACACACAGCATGCATCACACCAGTGTCTATTTATTCGCTTTTTTTTTTTTTTTTTTTTGTGGATGGAGCACGGGCCCACGCTGGAAACACACACAACAAAGTGTGTTGCTCAGGTTTGCCCACGTGCAACTTTTGTTATTCCCGCGGGAAGGGTCAAATTTGTTTTGGTACCGGCCTGGGCAAGTATGCACGTTTACGCATGCATGTTTTGTCATACACAAGGTCGAACACACTTCCTTGCCCCAACTTTCCCCGTTATGGCAACACAACGTTGTCTATGTAGTGTAAAAAAAAAAAACAAAAGACCCAGTTAGATCATTAGATCATTTTCCCCTTGCAAAACTGAGGCGCATTAGGGCTTTTTTTTTTTTTTTTTTTTTTTCCAGCTCATTTGGAGCACAACGAAAATGGTTACTCCGGCGTGGACTCCCAAGTTGGTTTTGTCTTTTCGGGGATAGATTAAATCTGGAATGAGTACCGTGTACACATGCATAAGTGCATGCGTATATGTGTAGCCTGGTGTCGCTTCCCTTTTTTTTTTTTCCTGACCTCATTTACATCACGGAAAAGCAGTTGAGAAAAATAGTATAAAAAAAAAAAAAAAAAAAAGACGAATTTTAAAAATGCCTCTTTTGGCTGAGTTAACTGCGACACAAAATGTTTCTCACCGTTTTAACTGCAAGGACATTGCATGCGTCCACTTTAAAATTTCTTTTTTGAAAGGAGCGCTCGAGGGTGCGCCGATGTTGTCGGACACGTAGATGCGTACATGCACGCACACTTTGTGAGCAGACCTATAGGCAAAAAGAGAAACACAGGGCTAAAAATCAGCGCGCTATTAGGGAACATATAAATGCACCGAGGGCTCCACCCGAAGCATGGAAAAAAAGGGCGTTCAATTTCCTGCAAAGTAGGGGGGGTTCTTTTTACACATTAGTGCCGCTGTGCCTGTCTCCCCTTACATGTATGAAACCGAGCAAGAAGATGAAATTGAGCGCCCTGTACACACTACTGTGCACGCTGTGCATCCCGTATCTACTGGCCAGTGTAACGAACTTTTCGGACGAGGAAATACACGAAAAAGTAAAGTCTATTGTGAACGAAGCAGACGAGTGCTCGCTAGAAGATGTAGAGTTCATAGACAAGTATAACGAAAAACTGTACTGGATATGGACGAACAACCTTTTCAGGTATTTAAGAGTCAAGCTGTATTTGTATGAAAGTGACACGATTTACAAAAATGTGAAAGGGGAAAATGGCAACGCTTTGGGGGACCATGTGAAGGACGCACTACGGGATGACTTCTTCATTTACAAAGAGAGAGAGGAATTCATACGAATTGCACTGAACATCCTGTCCAATGAAAAGTCATTGGCAAAAATGATAAGTGTATATACACCTAAAAAGGAAATAAAATTTTTTCAAGAATTATCGCAGAGTCAGTTAATTGACCTTCTCATAAATGAAAAAAAAAATTTAATAAACTCATTTAACAAATTTAAATTGTTCCAAGATTTTCGAGACGTTTCAAATTCAAAATATTATTACCAGCAACGCTTTTCACAGAGGGACACAGAACATAAAGCTCACGATAATATAGGTATCGCCCGGAATGAACAAATGGAGGACGATAAAAATCCGGGGGTAAACAATAAGAGAACAAAAAATGTAATCACATTTAATGCTGAGGAAATACCGCGCATGACGGAGATACCGTTCGACTTTTACGATCAGAACAAGTGGAACAAATATTTTTATTCCGTCAATGATGAGTAAAAAAAATGAGCATATCTGGGGGACGGGAACCTTCAGGGTGCATTCTATACAAGGGGATGTCTTCCAAGCGGTTGCCCCCGCCGCCCACCAATTCGCTGCATTCACGTGAAGAGGGTCTACGCGCACGTGGTGGTGCTGAGGGGGAAGCGATGTGTGGATTAGATCATCCACCGTACTTTTACGTGTTTTCTTTTTTTAATTGTTCACATGGACTGCTACGTGACGGGGAAGCCACCGCCCCCTACGTGCACCATCCATTCAAAGTTGGCATTTACATTTAAAACGATAAAAAAAAAAATATGATACATGGGGTGCGCCAACAAGAGGCAAATATCGTCTTCCGTACAGTGTTACAATACACACACTCACGTGAATAGAAACCTACGGAAGGCGCTCCCTCAAACGGAAGAATATTCACACACCTAACAAAAAAAAAAAAAAAAAGCCAAAGCTACTTCTCCATTGGATAAAAAAACTTCGGAACCACCTTCTCTTTTAACTCCATTTGATTCTTGCAAAAGTGTATAAAAAAATAATCCCTAATTTTGGCGTACCATGTAATGTTGGTCAATGCCGTTTTTTTGTTCTCCTCATTCTTGTGTGCCTCAATTAGATTTAGGGCTGCTATTTTGTACTTCACATATTGCTGATACTTCAGTGGGTTGTAATCCTTATTGTGCAAATGTGTGTTTTCATCCACATCGTCGTAAATTGCATTGACGTCACTTAGGCTTAACTCCAGGACATTCTTATCTTTTCCTGTGTAGAAGGGAAGCGAACATAGGTTACTCCATATAAGCTAGCACAAAAGTGCATGCACGTGTATATACGCAGACGGGGAGGCAATAAAACCATCTTGCATCCTTTGGCAAGGGCTACTACTCCTCTCAGTTTGCCATTTTACCCACGCGAATTCTCTGGACTGGTCTCTTTCCAAAAAGCAGAGTTTTGGAAACGATTCTCTTGGGTATAAGATTTAACATTTAAAAAACAAAACTATAGGGAGGTGAAATACTTTTGGATCTTTGCAAATATGCGTATCAAGGGGAACGTCTGTTGGGTTTTCACACCATTCCCCGTAAATGGCATCAGCCTATGCATACAAAAATGTTTCTATTTTTGTGTACATGCGTTTGTATCAAGGGGGCCAACTGTATGGGGAGTTTTTTTTTTTTGTTTTCCTATTAGAAAAAATACGCGCGTGTTCACTTATGGGACATGCTTTAAGGTGTACTATGCATACGAATACATTAGTGTTTACGAAAGCAAGCCATGGTTGTTCCCTTCGCTTTAAAGGTGTGCTACAATTGAGGTGTTTTTTTCAGCACTTTGACCATTTCTTGTTTTTTCCGTTTTGCTATTTTTTCATTTACTATACATTTAAAGTGCAATTTTTTTTTGTTTTTATCGCCATTCCATAAAATTTACTAAGCACACAGGTTGTTGTGGGTTCCTTTCGCGCGCAGTTCGAAGGGGGTATGGAAAGAAAAATGGAATTTGTTGCACTGGAGTGTAGGAAAAGGTATAAAGTCCAGTGAATTGTATTTTTTTTTTTTTTTTTT